>NC_133123.1:204618877-204920702 GCF_033568475.1 Henckelia pumila
ATCATTAGGAACAAAGCAAGGTTGGTTGCTCAAGGGTATACGCAGGTTGAGGGGGTTGATTTTGATGAGACCTTCGCTCATGTTGCCCGCATTGAGTCAGTCCGACTATTGCTAGCAATTGCTTGTCACATGGGTATAAAACTTTACCAAATGGATGTGAAGAGTGCATTTTTAAATGGTATTTTAAATGAGGAAGTGTATGTGAAGCAACCAAAAGGCTTTGAGGATCCACACCACTTGGATCATGTTTACAAGTTGAAGAAGACACTCTATGGCTTGAAGCAAGCTCCTTGAACTTGGTATGGTAGGTTGACCGAGTACTTGCTCGAAATTGGCTTCAAACGAGGTGAGGTTGACAAAACCCTTTTTATTCAAAAACCCAAAGGTGAAATTCTTATTTGTCAAGTTTATGTGGATGACATTATTTTTGGTGCTTCTTCTCAAAAACATGTTGATAGTTTTGTTGAATGCATGTCTTCTACTTTTGAAATGAGTATGGTAGGAGAGTTAACTTACTTTCTTGTATTGCAAGTTAAGCAATCAAGTGATGGTATTTTTCTGTGTCAAAGTTAGTATGCAAAAAATTTGGTGAAATTTTTTTGCAAAGAAAATGTTAAAAACATGAAAACTCCAATGGGCTCGAGTGAAAAATTGGGAAAAGACAGTGTTGCGGCTGGTGTTGAAAACACAATGTATCGCAGCATGATAGGGAGTTTTTTGTATTTGACTGCTAGTCATCCTGATATCATGTTCAGTGTGTGTTTATGTGCTAGGTATCAATCTGATCCAAAGGTAACCCATTTAAAAGTTGTTATGAGAATTTTGAAATATGTGTCGGGTACATTGGATTTGGGATTGTGGTATACGAGGGAAACCAACACTAACCTTGTAGGTTTTAGTGATGTTGATTGGGCTGGTGATGTGAATGATAGAAACAGAACTACGGGTGGGTGTTTTTATCTTGGCAATAATTTGGTTTCATGGTATAGTCGTAAGCAAAATTGTGTGTCACTTTCGACTGCTGAATCAGAATATGTGGCAGCCGGAAGTTGTTGTTCACAACTTCTTTGGATGAACCAAATGATTAAAAATTATGGTTTTAAGAGTGAACCCCTCATTGTTTATTGTGATAATTCGAGTGCTATTGATATATCAAAAAATCCAGTTCAACACTCACGCACAAAACACATTGACATTTGTCATCACTTTATTCGAGATTTGGTAGAAAAAGATATGATTCGAATGGAGTTTGTTGGAACCAATAACCAATTGACAGATATTTTTGCTAAAACATTAGATCATGGGAGATTCTCAACCCTTCGGAGGTCTCTCAGCATGTGTGCTTTATAATCCTTTGCATATGTTGTCCTTGGTGTTACAACACCACCGACAACACTGTTGTTTTTCTTGTCATGCATTGTTAGAATTTTAGGCATTCTGCACTGACTCTGTTATGTGTAGTGTTTAAATCTCTGTTACATTGATTCAATTGATGCCAAGTTTTTCTACAAATATTTTTTAAGCACACTGACCCTTTTGTTTTTGAACTCTGACTAAACCACCAAGTAGTTGAGGGATGTACGTTTATTCCATGTTCTTGTTCCATGTGAAAGGTGATTTTTCAAATTCAGTGTTCAGCCTTTTATCAAGTTTGTTGACCAATGTCATAAATACAAACTTTATCAAAAATCGGAAGAAAATGGAAAAATCTACCTAATTGAGTCCAATGAAGACTGTACTTTTAGTGTGCATGCTACCACTTCTGAAAGTTTTTTTGTAAGGGTAATCAAGTGTGCAGGTTTCAAATAATTTTAAAAATCTTTGGTGTTGTTGATGATGTTGTCAACACGAGAAGAAACACTACACTTGTGAACATATCATTTTCTTGTAATTGCATTTTCATTTTTTGTTACACTCTGTTTAGACATAAAATAGGTCATGCATATGCATTTTTGCTAATATGGTTTTGTTTTAGGGTAAGGTCCTAAATAGACAAAATTTGATGATTTACCATATTTACTAAAAATTGAATTCTTGTGATTGATGTTTGTTTCAGTGGAGTTAGGCTGATGTGACGTTAATTATGGAAAATTTGGGCTGAAATATTTATCTCGGATTATTGCCTTATTTAAGGGATTTTATCTCTTAAATCTCGTTTTTTTTTAAAAAAAATTTGGCCGTTTGGGATAAGTTACCGTTAGTAACTTGGAGAGATAAGGATTTAGGGTAATTATGAGTTTGTTAGAGGGAAAACGTTACCGTTTGAGATATAATTCCTATATATTTGTTTTCCTATTTATCGGGCTTTATCTTCTTCTTGATTTCTCAAACCCCGATTGTTTTCTCTGCAAACCTTACCTCTCTCTCACTCTAAAATTCATTTTCAATGGCAGGTTTTGATCCACAGGATATTCGAAGCGAGATGGTTCATTAGAATTCCGATGTTGCGTCCAGTGTTGCAACACCGGAAAACCCATCCACTGCTTCATCCCTACCGATGGTTCCAGTCCCAATGGAACATGTTCCTCTTGTAGTTATCATGCTTGGTGAACGAGGAAACGAGATCGATGTGGAGAATTTGCCAAATTTTGATGTCTTGAATCGAGTTCACCCCACTTCACCTATAGCTCGCCGATCGAAAAGGCAGGCAGGATACAACCTTGATTTTACTCAGTCCAAGAGGTTTTAAAGGTCCTCGGATCTCCATGGCTGAAGAAGATCGCAGTTCCGGTGATGATTATGATGATGCCAACTACGAGTTTGTTGCTCGCGAAAAACCCTCATCCACTGTTGCCTCTGCCTCCGCTCCAATTATTGAATCTACTTCTGAGAGCGATGATTCAAGAACTTCTGATGTTGTTCCTCCTAAGAACACTCTTGCTGAATCTGTACTTCAAGAGACCTCGGGTTCTGATGAGGATGGCACGTTGGCTCAAATCTTGAAGAGCCTTAAGCAAGGAAAGGCTACGTTCTCTGCCCCCACAGGTCATCAATCTGATGATGAACATGATGCTAAGATGATGGAAGAGTTTGATGCGGGCAAAGCACATCAAGACACTGCTTTTTCCTCCTCTTCCTCTTCTACCGATTCTGACGCTGACTCTTCTGATAAGAGTGCAGATATAGGTGATGAAGAAGACTCTGAAGATATTTCCAGCATGGATGCTGATGAAGAACCTCTGGACCAAGAGGATGTCTCTACTGCTGATGCCAGTGTTGCTGTTGGTGTTGTCAACACCATGGACAACACTGTTGATGAGGACTATGACCTTGATGCTGCACATTCCCTCATATTTTATTCTGACGATGCTGCTGTTGTTGTCCTCTCTTCACTCATAGAGGACTACTGGATGAGAGGAACATAGATGTACGTTCCTATGATAGGTACAATCTGATTGATTTTTTGAAGCTTAGGAAGCTTTATTCTACTGTTGTTGTTGTTATACCCTATTGTAAGAGGGTGATTCTGGAGTTCTACGCCAACCTGACCTCAAACATTGAAGATCCAGAGTCTGCAAAGTATGGGTTGGTGTATCTTCGGGGTAGGCTGTTTGAGTTTACTCCAGCTGTCATCAAATCTCTCTACTCAACCCCCGATGTTGATGAAGGACCCCATCCAGATTTCAATGAAGTTATTTCTATCTTTACTGGTGGCTTGGTCAAAAAGTTTTCTGACCATTTTTCTGCAGCTAAGTTGACTTCATTTTATTTTGTCCTTCACAAGATTGTTGTGAGGAATTGGACTCCTTCCTCAAACTCTACAGTAATCACACGACCACAGGCATTCATTCTTTATTCCATAGGGACTGGGAGTCCTTTTAATTTCGGGAAGCTGGTATTCAAGACAGTGATCCAATTTGCTGATGGAGGACTCAAGTCTACTAAGCTTCCTTTCCCATCTTTGATATATGACATTTTGGAATCTCAGGCCTTAATCCGCAATATTACAGAAGATCTCACTGATCAACCTGAGATTTTGAAGTTAGCAGCTGGACTCCTTAAGGGAAATCGGATTATGGATTTGCCCTGGACTAACAATCATATTCCTGCTGCTGATGTTGCACCCGGTGTTGCCAACACGGGTGACAACACTGAAGAAACAGTGCCTACCCCTACTCCCTTGGAATTCACCACTGCCACTATTCAGCTACTGATGACTCGTGCTGAGGAAAAGATTGCTCAAGCACAGGAAGATATTGCCTTTTACAGCATGATCTTGGCTGATTGTCGGAGACAACTTGGCATTTCTGACCAAACAGGGGGAGATAGTGCACAAGATGAAGCTGCTGGTCCATCTGGGACTAAAGATGATGAGGATGAAGCTACTGCTCAAGAGGGATCCGATAGTGATCAATTTTAGATTTTTATTCTTCTCTCATCTTTGCTTATTTGTTTTGTTTTAATATAACTGTTTTTGTTTGATCTAGTTATGTGCTCCAAGTGCTCTTAAATGTTTTAAACTAGACTAAAAACTTCTACCCCATTTATGCTCTATATTTAAATTATAGAATCCCACGTGTTATTGTCCATGTTATCCACCGTGTTACCACACGAGGGACAACACTTCAGGGGGAGACTTAAAATTCAGGGGAGAAGAATTTTTAAACTCAGGGGGAGTTTATGTTTATGCTTACTTGTAATATGTTTTGTTCAGAAAGCAAAAATGGGAAGATTGAAAGGAATATTATTCCTTGTATATTTTGTCCCTGGTAAATATCTTGTGTATATCTCAAATATGTTAAGATATATATTTGCCATGTTAAAATCTTGTCTTGATAAGGCGATTATTAGATATAATATTATTTGATATTATCAAGATTTGATTTGCAAGATTTGATAGAGTTTTATTCCTACTAAAACATGTTTCCTTATTCATGTAGGACTCTATCTAAGGAAACCTTCAAAAACTTGGATGCTTATCTATATAAGGAGGTTTTCATGCACAAGAAAAAAAGGCTTCAGACGTACAATCCACTGCTCAATCTCTGAAGAATTCCATTGAAGAATTTGAAGAATTCTGAAGCAAGGTTTGCAACTTTCGTTGTTGCATGTCCCCGTGTTGCCGTTCGTGTTGAAGACATCAGAGACAATACTGTGGGAACTGTGTTGTTGAAGATCTTTTCTATCTCTTCAATTTAGGCTACGGGAGTTGCATCCGATTTCTTTTATACTCTGTTTATTTAGGATGCAAGTTTGATTTCTCGACTTGTTGAAAAATTTAGGATTTAATGACTTTTCGTAAAATTACTAGGATTACTTTGTAAGACTGGTCATACGTTTACTAGTGATATTTAGCCCTAAGGCACCCACACGAGTTTTTATACTCGTGAAAAATTATTTACTTGTGTTTTATTTACGCTTTAAATTTTCGCTGCACTGTGTTGTCTATGGTGTTATAACACGAAGTACAACACTGCCTTTTTTACATAACAAACCACGTACACCGTTTCTTTCAATCAAGGTATGTATGCATCAATAAATTTGTTTTGTTATATCTGTTATTTTTGTAAACTATATATATTTATGTGTGTAATATATATATATTTTTCTAGAATTGATATTAAGTGAAGATGAAATTAGAAATTATGCCTTGGTTGAAATTGAAAAATTATTACGAAGCTATGGAAAGATTTTGCTTGAATTCTAGTCAATGTCATTTCCGGGTGATCAATATTTTTATACTTCATGGAATAGATTAATACATGATGAGTTGCGGTTTGATAGAATATCTTTATCAGAAGAACATGATAATCTCCTTAATAACTTGAACTATAGCAACGTCATGTATATGATACGATGATGAATGCAGGTCATTCAAATAAAGGAGGGTTTTTTTGTATATGGATATGGAGGTACTGGAAAAACATTTGTCTGGAATACTATATCTGCATTCTTGAGATCGAAGGGAGAGATTGTGTTGAATGTGGCATCCAGTGGTATTGCGTCTCTTCTTCTGCCTGGTGGAAGAACAGCTCATTCACGCTTTGCGATTCCATTTAATCCCAATGAGGAATCAACATGCAATATCAAACAAGGAAGTCCTCTTGCGGAGCTTATTGAAAAATCTAAGCTTATCATTTGGGATGAAGCTCCAATGATGCATAAGTTCTATTTTAAAGCTTTAGATAAAAGCATGAAAGATATAATGCGATCTTTCAATCCTTCAAGCCTTCAGTTTCCATTTGGGGGAAAAAACTGTTGTTTTGGGTGGCGATTTTCGTCAAATATTACCTGTTATTCCAAAATGTAGTAGGCAAGATATTTTTCTCGCGACCATCAATTCTTCGTATATCTGGAGGCACTGCACGGTTTTGAGATTGACAAAAAACATGCGACTACAAACTTTAGGTTCTGATGAAGAATGTGCTAAAACAAATCAATTTTCTTATTGGATTGCTAACATAGGAGATGGAAAAATCGGAGAACAAAATGATGGTTATGCAACAATCGATATTCCTAATGACCTTTTGCTGAAATATTTTAATGATCTTATTGCATCGATAGTCGAGAGTACATTTCCATCATCGGACATTTCTATTGGTAATACTGCATATTTTCAGCAGAGAGCTATTTTGGCACCGACTCTTGATGTCGTTCAATCCATAAATGAATACATGATATATCTTAATCATTCTAAGAAAAGATTGTATTTAAGTTCTGATATAGCATGCCACTCGGATAAAAGCGTTGGTTTATTGCATGATGTCCATACCCCTGACTACTTGAATGGGATACGAGTTGAACTTGAAAATTGGAACTCCGGTTATGTTGCTGCGGAACATAGATCATTCACTTGGTTTATGCAATGGCACTAAATTGATAGTGACAAGGCTCGAAAACCATGTTTTGCAAGGACAAATTCTGACTGGAAGTAATGCGGGTCACAAAGTACTTATTCCAAGAATGTCTTTGACACCTTCTGATCCAAGACTTTCTTTTAAATTTCAAAGAAAACAGTATCCTTTATATGAGGCCTCGGTTATAATCCTCTAATCTTAAGATAAATGTAAACCATCATCAACAATAATTCAAAAGTCAAGGCAAGACAAATTTTTTTTTTAAAGATCTGCGCTCGATCGCATGTACTCGTGCGATCGAGCGCACCATCCATGCCTCAAGTACTGCCGGAGAAATCTCAAGTGTTGCGCTCAATCCTACGAACACGTGGGATCGAGCGCACCATTTTTGCAGTTCTACTGCCTCAATAAAATTAATGGCCGCGCTCGATCCTACGAATTCGTGCGATCGAGCGCGCCCTCTGCCCAGAAAACAACAGAAACAGGGCAGACTTTCTTCAATTCAAACCACCATTCAAATCTTCAATCTAAAACATGAATCAACACATCCAACATGCATATTACATTAAAAGATAGTTCTAAAGTTATACATCCAATCCAAACTAATAGAACATGCTTTCAATCTATGCTTATTCAATACAAAACATAATGAGTTCGAATACAATCTAAGTTCGATTACATATTCGACTTCTACAACAACAAGGCCTCACTCTATCAACTCGACCACCTAGCCATGCAATCTCTGACTCGGTCCTGATCCATCTATTGCCAAGCACATATACAAATACAAGACAACAATCGGATAATCCGGTGAGAATAACATTCCCAGTATAAGCAACAAAGATGTAATATCATTCAATACATCAACTAATGATATACAATTGTCAACAATGCAATTCAAAGAGGAATCTAAAATGAAATACATGTCTTTAAAATCCGGGATTATCAAGTCTGGATAATCAAAAGGTACTCCGGTTATTCTCTTCCTCTATTGGGATCCCGAGGATAAAATAACACAAACAATCACACCGAACTCCCCTTTCGAGGTGGAAGATGTGTACTTTAATCCTCTAGACTCTGAAGCAACTATAGAGGGTTAAGTCGGTCATTGCAGTAATTCGCCTGTCAATTCCCCTTGCTATAATTCTCAGAACATCTAACTCAAAATGAAATAAATCATTTGGCTCAATATGAATGCAATGCAAAACATAACACATTCAATGAATTCAAGTAAATCAATTATCATGCAAGTATGTGATTTCTTTGAAACACTCGAATCAACCATTCCAGTCTAAGTCGCATTATACCTTTCTCGATTCAAATGTTGCTCCAACTGGATTGGTACAAGGACAAGAATTCCTATCACAATCCAAACGAATATCAATTTAACGAAAAAGGGGTAATCTCGATACCAAACCTCGATCGACTCTTCGATGATTCGAAATCCAAGAACTCCGAGTCCAATGATGCTCAAACAAGTCTGAAAGGAGATAATTAAGAACATCAATCAATCCAATCAAACAATTCCCAAAAACTCAAACAAACTCCCAAAATCCGAAAATCTCAAACTGGTGGCATAACGGCTAGATTCTGATCAAACGGAAAACGCAGACAGCAGTACAATATCGATAACATCTCATAACAATGCTAAGACAACAACAACAAAGAAATTCCAACACATCTCAAAACCTCATTTTCAAAAACAGGCTTTCGAAAATCATAACAATTCTGAACGACACTCTATTTCAAAACCGACAGAGAATAAACGATCAGAACTCCGCCAAGAACAGCATACACGAAAATCAATCGATTCTAACAACATCCGAAAAATAAAATGTATCCGATCGTAAAAAAAACTTACGATAGAACGAAGCTCTCGCAGCCGTGATCGCTAATCTGCCTTCAGAAATAAATTCTAACGAACGGATCGAGCTCGGGATGAAATGTGGAAGCTCGAAGAAGAACTTGGGCGTCTCTAATGGAGGAAGAGGCGGTAGGGAATAAGGAGAAATGAAGGAGGAGAGGCTTAAATATCTAATAAATCCACTATTTGCATTTTAGTCCCTGAAAAATCCAAAAATTACAAAATAGACCCTGATCAAAATCAAGTAGGCTGTTGAACTCTGTAATCTCTGATTATCTCAATAAAGTCATTTAAGATAAATTTGGGGCGTTAGAATTCTCCCCCTCTAAGAACAGATTTCGTCCTCGAAATCAAACACGGTTCCAACATGGACTCTGTCTCTCAAATTACTCCTTTAAGTTCGTCAATCAAACGTCGACTCATTCTCGTCAGAAAATCCTTCTATGCTCAGTCACAAATCGAATCATCTCTGGTTTCAACTCATGTGACACAGAAAAATCGTCTCAAAATAACGGGGATCTACCTTTCTTCTCGTACAACTCTTGAAAATTTCCTTCAATAATTCATCAATTAGTTGTCGTTGTACGAAGTCTCCATAAGAAACAAGAATTTTGCCAAACTAGTGCTAAGTCGAGCCCTACTACTCATGGCATATCCTCCAAAGTTGACTCATCTGTTCTGGTTGTCCGTCGTTCTGAGGATATTGAACTGAAATAAGTTGTAATCAAACAACAAAAGTCTCTTCGAAGTCTATGCCGAAAGAATGAGTGTATCGAGAATCTCTGTCTAAACTGACCGACTTCAGCAAATCATACAAGCTGACAAAATTTCTGAACAAAATCTAACATCTGATCATGTCTGAGAATCATTATGTAGGGAAAACACGACAGATTCATCAATCGATCAATCATAAGAGATAGTAGATAAAATAAGAATAAAACTTTCGGCTCCAAAACATCAGTTGTTGCATAAAATTATTCAAATAAAGATTCGCATTCAAAAATCTCATACAATCTAATCCTCTTATCTGCCTCCAAATCAATTCCGTTTGTGAAAACAAATACTCCATCTCTTAAGATTAGAAAATATCACGAAAATCTCCTCATAAGACAATAGATAACAGATCTACTAATCAATAAGATCGCTGTTAGCTCAAAGTACAGATTCAGACATTGAGTCTCGAGCGTCTTCAGCTGTCTCGATGTCTAGACTAGAGCGTGATTCCTCTAAATAAGAATACATCCCAAAATCTTGATAAGGAGAATGCCAAGTACTGAAAGATCATCAGTATCGGAATCAGTATACTAGGGCGCTGATCGACAGAATTCCATCACCAGATCATAAAATCAAGGAAGGCAACTTGATCCAAATAGAATTTAGACATCGAAGAATAGCATACTACTGCTCGGTACCAAAATCTTCTATACGATTCTCAAAAAGCTCTGAATGATCAGCACAATTCTTATTCCAAAAAGATAAGAAATCATCGATAAGAATTCCTAGTCCCAACTAATTCTTCCATAAGATCCGGTAATAGAAAAATTAACAACACTACTGGAGTATTCTTCAATTTGAACGACTCAACAAAAGTTTAGAGGCATGATAAACGTTAACATATTCTTCAATAAGAAGGCAAGAGACTCACCATAATCTAACAGTCAATAAGAGTAGGAAAACCAAAATCGAACGTTTACCTGTCATGTCATTATCGGGTGCAGCATGAGCCTGCGGATCCTCAGTCAGAGCAAAAACTCGTGCCTGCTGTCTGGGAGGCTGGTTCGCATACTGATTACCTTCCTGTCTATTCTGCTGCTGAGGTTGGAAAGAGTGGGCAGTAGATGCTTGCCTCTGAGGCTGAGCTGACTGTCTCGAAGAACTTCCATTCTGTGCTTGCTTAGGGACACACTGAGGACACGCTCTGGCAAAGTGCCCGCCTGGTTACAGATATAACAGCTTCCAAAAATACCTCTACACTGATCACTGGAGTGACGACCTCCGCAATTGGCACAAGACATGCCTGACTGACCCAAACTCTGTCCCGATCCAAACTGCCTCGAGCCACTAGAGCTCGAAGAACTGGTTCCGTGCTTCTTAAACTGCTTCCCCTTCGGAAGATATTAATCCTTCTTATTACCTCCACTGCTTCCACCCTCAAATCTTGGTGGTTGATTCTAAAACTGAAAAGATTGATTCTGGTACTGGGACGGTTGGTTCTGGTATTGAGAAGGTTGTGCCTGGAACTGTCCCTGTTGCTGCTGAGGCACAAACTGACTTCCTCTCTGTCTCCACAAACCTGTTTCAGCTCCTTTTGCATGATTCATGGAATCCGCAAAATTATCAGGCCTAGTAGTGTTTACCAACGTGAAGATATAATGGTTCAGACCATTAATGAACTGATCAGCTTTTGCTTCTTCATTGTCGGCAATGTGCGATGCAAAACGCAACAGACTGTCAAACTTAGCTACGTACTCCTCAATGTTCAAATTCCCTTGCCTCGGATTGGCAAACTCGGCTCCCTTGTCTTTTCGATACGAAACAAGAAAAAACCTTTTATAAAATTCAGATTTGAAAAGAGTCCAATTAACAACTGTACCTCGGTTCTCCATGAATCTCTTTGTCATTATCCACCAGTTCTTAGCAGCACCACGAAGCTGATGAATGACTAACCTAGTTCGGCGGTCGTCAAAGTAATCTAGGGAATTGAACAACTGATCAATGTCGTCCAACCAGCTTTCACAATCAACCGGATTTTCTGTACCCAACAACAAAGGAGGGTTAAACGACTGAAACCTCTTCAGCAAGGTTTCCATAGGCGTCGTTGTGGCATCCAACTGATTGACTTCTGTTCTAGCTTGCTCATTCGGAGGAGTAACTGGCGCTGGGTTCCTGTTAATAACTCGACGAGGACCCATTTGATAATCAAAGGTTAGGACACAGGATATCTCAATCGCTTCACCCTTGCAACCTCTCAGAATTCGGATACCAGTTGATAACAAAAACATTTATATCTCAAGTAGATCATGCTTTATAAATTTACATCACATAGTCATGTAATTCAAATAGTTCTCAATTAATAAAGCATGTTCGCATGGTATTTAAATAAATCAATTTAAATAACTCAATCACATGCGAGAATTCAATTCATGCGGACTCGATCTACCCCGCTCGCTTCTAAATTCAGTCCAAGATCTTATCTCTTTGATACCACTTAATGTGAGGTCTCGGTTCTAATCCTCTAATCTTAAGATAAATGTAAACCATCATCAACAATAATTCAAAAGTCAAGGCAAGACAATTTTTTTTAAAGAGCTGCGCTCGATCGCATGTACTTGTGCGATCGAGCGCACCATCCACGCCTCAAGTACTTCCGGAGAAATCTCAAGTCTTGCGTTCGATCCTACGAACTCGTGGGATCGAGCGCACCATTTTTGCAGTTCTACTGCCTCAACAAAATTAAGGGCCGCGCTCGATCCTATGAACTCGTGCGATCGAGCGCGCCCTCTGCCCAGAAAACAACAGAAACAGGGCAGACTTTCTTCAATTCAAACCACCATTCAAATCTTCAATCTAAAACATGCATCAACACATCCAACATGCATATTACATTACAAGATAGTTCTAAAGTTATACATCCAATCCAAACTAATAGAACATGCTTTCAATCTAAGATTATTCAATACAAAACATAACGAGTTCGAATACAATCTAAGTTCGATTATATATTTGACTTTTACAACAACAATGCCTCACTCTATCAACTCGACCACCTAGCCATGCGATCTCTGACTCGGTCCTGCCCCACCTGTTGCCAAGCACAGATACAAAGACAAGACAACAACCGGATAATCCGGTGAGAATAACATTCCCAGTATAAGCAAAAAACATGTAATATCATTCAATACATCAACTAATGATATACAATTATCAACAATGCAATTCAAAGAAGAATCTAAAATGAAATGCATGTCTTTAAAATCTGGGATTATCAAGTCTGGATAATCAAAAGGTACTTCGGTTATTCTCTTCCTCTATTGGGATCCCGAGGATAAAATAACAAACAATCACACCGAACTCTCCTTTCGAGGTGGAAGATGTGTACTTCAATCCTCTAGACTCTGAAGCAACTATAGAGGGTTAAGTCGGTCATTGCAGTAATTCTCCTGCCAATTCCCCTTGCTATAATTCTCAGAACGTCTAACTCAAAATGAAATAAATCATTTGGCTCAATATGAATGCAATGCAAAACATAACGCATTCAATGAATTCAAGTAAATCAATTAACATGCAATTATGTGATTTTTTCGGAACACTTGAATCAACCATTCCAGTCTAAGTCGCATTATACCTTTCTCGATTCAAATGTTGCTCCAACTGGATTGGTACAAGGACAAGAATTACTATCACAATCCAAACAAATATCAATTCAACGAAAAAGGGGTAATCTCGATACCAAACCTCATCGACTCTTCGATGATTCGAAATCCAAGAACTCCGAGTCCAACGATGCTCAAACAAGTCTAAAAGGAGATAATTAAGAACATCAATCAATCCAATCAAAAATTCCAAAAACTCAAACAAACTCCCAAAATCCAAAAATCTCAAACCGGCCGCATAACGGCTAGATTCTGATCAAACCGAAAACGCAGACAGCAGTACAATATCGATAACATCTAATAACAATTCTAAGACAACAACAAAAAAGCAATTCCAACACATCTCAAAACCTCATTTTCGAAAATAGTCTTCCGAAAATTATAACAATTCCAAACGACGCTCTATTTCAAAACCGATAGAGAATAAACGATCAGAACTCCGCCAAGAACAACATACACGAAACTCAATCGATTCTAACAACATCCAAATAATAGAATGTATCTGATCGTAGAAAAACTTACGATAGAACGAAGCTCTCGCAGCCGTGATCGCTAATCTGCCTTCAGAAATAAATTCTAACGAACGGATCGAGCTCGGGATGAAATATGGAAGCTCGAAGAAGAACTTGGACGTCTCTAATGGAGGAAGAGGGGGTATGGAAGAAGGAGAAATGCAGGAGGAGAGGCTTAAATATCTAATAAATCCACTATTTTCATTTTAGTGCCTGAAAATCCAAAAATTACAGAATAGACCCTGATCAAAATCAAGTCGGCTCTTGAACTCTGTAATATCTGATTATCTCAATAAAGTCAATTAAGATAAATTTGGGGCGTTACACTTTGATTGTATCATATGCAATGACAATCAACAAAAGTCAGGGTCAATCATTGTCTCATGTAGGACTTTTTCTGAGGAATCTCGTGTTTTGTCATGGTCAGTTGTATGTTGATATGTCTAGGGTTACCAATCCTAAGGGTCTCAAAATCTTGATCTGTGATGGCAAAATCAACCAAAAAAATTCAACAACAAACGTTGTTTTTAAGGAAGTTTTCCAGAATTTATAAGATAATTTGTTTGTTTTTCAACTGTATGATATATAATCCATTTAGCTAATTTGAATTTCAAGTATTTTGTTGAGAATTTTATTTAGGAAAGATATGATTTGATTTTATTTTATAGGAATAAAATATCTCACAGATTTTTTGGGATATTATTCTGATTTGTTTTTGTCTATTTAAAGTGTATCTATCGTTAAGTTTGTATGTACTGAAAATAAGAATTAATAAAGGTTTTTTCCTCTACGATCTATCATGTTCTATCGTATTCTGTAAAATCAATATGGTATCAAATCCATAGGTGGTCAAGAACTTTAAGGCAGCAATGGTCGGCGCTATTGGTGGTCCTGAATCCGGCAGCTCCATCGGCGGATGTCAAACCCAAGGCCTGTCTCTCTCCGATACGTCCCTACATATCACAATCCATAAATTAAATGGAAAGAACTACCTTGAGTGGGCGCAATATGTGCGTCTTGTCATCGATGGAAAAGGAAAGCTAGGATATTTGACCGGTGAAATGAAAGCTCCACAAAAAACTGATGCAAAGTTCACTCAGTGGAGATCTGAAAACTCACTGGTCATGGCATGGCTCATTAATTCCATGGATCCCATAATTGGCAAACCTTTTATGTTTTTGCCCACTGCCCGTGATATTTGGGAGGTCGTACAAGAGACGTACTCTGACTTGGAGAATTATTCTCAATTATATGAGCTTACCACTCGCATGTGGCAAATCAAACAAGGCAGTAGGGATGTCACAACATACTACAATGATTTGATGGTTATCTGGCAAGAACTGGACCTCCTCGACGGGGAGGAATGGGAATGCAACAAAGAAAGTGTGCGCTACAAGAAAAAAAATTGAGCACATTAAGGTGTTTGTGTTCCTTGCTGGCTTAAACAAAGACCTTGAAGAGGTTCGAGTTCACATACTTGGGCGCAAACCTCCGCCCAGTATTCGAGAAGTTTTCTCAGAGATTCGGCGTGAAGACGCCTGTCGCCATGTGATGCTAAAGCCTGCTGAAATACCACTGAAAAATGAAGGATGAACCCTTGTTAGCAAGGATAATTGGGCAGACAGACGAGTTAGCAAGGTGAATTGGGAAGATAGACGTGATGAAAATCAAAGTCATGGTGTGAAAAGTGTAAAAAACCCTGGTATACCATTGAAACATGCTGGAAAATTCATGGAAAACCAGCACATCTTAAGAAAAAACCAGTCAACCATTACATGCATAATAATGGTAGTCGTGCCCTTCAAACAAGTGCGGATGACTCTGGACAGCAATCATCACCCTTGGAAACTCTTTCTTTCACAAAGGATCAGCTTGAGCACCTGTACAAATTATTTGACAATCGATTGGGTAAGGCTAATTCTTCTTGTTCTGTAGCCCAGACAGGTACTTCCTTGTCCTCCAATGTCGTCCGTTCTATTTCTAACAGCTCCTGGATTTTGGATTCAGGTTCAACAGATCATATGATGGGATCCTCGCAATATTTTTCCTCCTATGTACCTTGTGCAGGGAACACAAAAGTTAAAATTGCTGATGGTTCCTTTGCCTCTGTTGCTGGAAAAGGAACAATTTTTGTTTCTTCTTTTCTAGCACTTCACAATGTTTTACATGTTCCTCTTCTTTCCTACAATCTCATGTATATAAGCAAAATAACCCTTGATCTTGATTGTCGTATCATTTTTTGCCCTCTCATTGTGAATTTCAGGATTTAGTCTCGGGGAAGATGATTGGCAATGCTAGGCAAGACAATGGTCTCTACCTGCTCGATGCTCACTCTCTCCTTGGAAAGCAAAATCAAAATAAATGTCTCACCTCCAAATCTACTTTTAGTGTTAGTAAAATAATGTTATGTCATAGTCGACTAGGTCATCCAAACTTTACTTATTTAAAACAATTGTTTCCCAAGCTATTTATTAATAAAAATGTCTCTACTTTGCATTGTGAATCGTGTGAATTAGCTAAACATCATAGATCCCATTTCCCACCCCCAACCATATAAAAATATGCTCCTTTTACCATGATTCATAGTGATGTTTGGGGTCCATGCAAAATCAAAACTTTGTTTGAAAAAAATGGTTTATCACCTTTATTGATGATCATTCTCGAATGACTTGGGTATTTATTTTAAAAGATAAGTCTGAAGCAGGAACTACTTTCCAAAATTTTTACAAAATGGTTCAGACACAATTTCAAACCAGGATCAGAATTTTTTGGAGTGATAATGGAAAGGAATATTTCAATCAGATTCTAGGGAATTTTTTCATTAATCATGGGATTATACATCAAAGTTCTTGTCCTCATACTCCTCAACAGAATGGGGTGGCTAAAAGAAAAAATAAACATCTCCTTGAAGTTGCTCGGGCCATTAGTTTTCATACTAAAGTTCCCAAGTACCTCTGGGGGAGAAGCAATCGTAACAGCTACTTACTTGATCAATAGGTTACCTACCAAAATTTTGAAATTTCAAACTCCTATAACAATTTTTCAAAAATGTTTCCCTGATATGCGTTTGTTAACAAATATTCCTCTCAAAATTTTTGGAAGTCTCTCCTTTGTTCATAATCATGATCCAAAAATTTCAAAACTTGATGAGAAGGACATTCGGTGCATCTTTGTTGGTTATCCTGCTAACCAACGAGGTTATAAATGTTTTGATCCTATTTTTAAAAAAATTCTTTGTGTCTATGGATGTTACCTTTTTTGAAGGTCAGTCCTACTACAATCATCTTCAGGGGAACCTTCTGATCAGTCGTTAATTTAAAGCACTCTTGATCCAACTAACACTGTAGAAACAGGTAAGACATATGATTTTGTCTACATAAGGAGAAGAGATGCAAATAAAGGGGGAGACTCTGTCTTAGTACCAAACCATGAATCAACTCTGAGACCCAATCATGAAAATCACGATGACTCCTCAACAAATATTGATATTGAACTTCCTATTGCTCAAAGGAAAGGTGTTCGGTCTTGCACAAAACATCCCATCTCAAATTGTGTATCGTATAACCATTTTTCATCTTCATATCATGCATTTATCTCTCAAATGGAAGCCATTCGTGTTTCTAATAATGTACTGGAGGCTTTAAAGATAACTTAGTGGAAAGAAGCAATTCAAAATGATATGAAGGATGGTTCTATGCGGCTCTGTATCGACTACCGTCAATTGAATCAGGCTACAGTTAAGAACAGGTATCCTTTGCCCCGAATAGATGACTTGTTCGATCAACTGCAGGGTTCTTCTGTCTACTCTAAGATTGATCTGAGGTCAGGCTACCATCAGCTGAGAGTGCGAGAGGAAGATGTTCCTAAGACCGCATTCAGAACGAGGTATGGTCACTTTGAGTTTATAGTCATGCCGTTCGGTTTGACTAACGCTCCAGCTGTTTTTATGGGTTTGATGAACCGTATCTTTCAGCGTTATTTAGATGAGTTTGTCATTATTTTCATCGATGATATTCTTATCTACTCGAAGAACCGTACTGACCATGCAGAGCACTTGAGAATCGTCTTGCAGATTTTACGAGTTGAGCAGTTGTTTGCCAAGCTATCGAAATGCGAATTCTGGTTAGATCGAGTTGTCTTTCTCGGTCATATTATTTCTGAAGATGGGATTTCTGTCGATCCCAGCAAAATCGAAGCGGTTATGAATTGGCCTAGACCGACATCAGTACCTGAGATCCGAAGCTTCATGGGTTTAGCTGGTTATTACCGTCGTTTCATCGAGGGTTTCTTGTCTATTGCCAAGCCTATTACCCAGCTGACTCAGAAGAATGCGCCTTTTGTCTGGACTACAGATTGTGAGGCTAGCTTTGTTGATCTGAAGAGGAGACTGACCAGTGCTCCAATTCTTTCTATTCCGAAGGGTACTGGAGGTTTCACAGTGTATTGTGATGCTTCTAACCGAGGTTTGGGTTGTGTTCTTATGCAGCATAAGCATGTGATAGCGTATGCATCGAGGCAGCTGAAATCGCACGAGACTCGTTATCCGGTTCATGATCTTGAACTTGCAGCAATTGTATTTGCTTTGAAGATCTGGCGTCACTATCTTTATGGTGAGTCTTTCGAGATCTTTTCTGATCATAAGAGTCTTAAGTATTTGTTTTCACAGGCAGAGCTGAATATGAGACAGAGAAGATGGTTAGATCTGTTGAAGGATTTCGACTGTGAGATCAAGTATTATCCAGGGAAGTCGAATGCAGTTGCAGATGCCTTGAGCCGAAAGCTTTGTTCTCTATCTCTTTCAACTATCGGTGTTTCTCAGTTGGTCGATGATTGTTGCACTTCTGGTTTAGAGTTTGAAACAGATAGGGAGACTATCAGAGTGTTTGCTATTCAAGCCGAGCCGGAGTTGTTTGTTGCAATCAGAGAAGCACAGAAGTCTGAGCCGAGCATTCAGGTTTCGGTAGAGAAAGTCAGAACTGGGCATCAGTCAGAATTCCAGGTTAGAGATGACGTTTTGTTTGTGAATAACCGTATTGTTGTGCCTGATATTTCGGAGTTGAGACAGCGTATTCTTCGAGAGGCTCAGTGCAGTCGGTTTAGCATTCATCCAGGAGGTCGTAAGATGTACAACGATCTGAAGAGTCAGTTCTGGTGGAAGAGAATGAAGGACGATGTTGCGAGATTTGTATCTCGGTGTTTGAATTGTCAGCAAGTGAAAGCAGAGCGGAAGCGACCAGGTGGTCTTTTGCACAGCCTATCTGTTCCTGAATGGAAATGGGATCACATTTCTATGGATTTTGTCACGAAGCTACCACGATCCGTTCGAGGATGCGATGCTATTTGGGTAGTGATCGACCGATTGACGAAGTCCGCGTGTTTTATTCCGTACAGGATGACGTATCGCCATGATCAGATGGCTGAGTTGTATGTTAGCAATGTTGTGAGATTGCATGGTGTGCCGAAGTCGATCGTTTCAGACAGAGATCCTAGATTCACTTCTCACTTCTGGCACAGTCTTCAGGGGGCACTTGGTACTCGATTGCATCTGAGTACAGCTTATCATCCTCAGACAGATGGACAGTCAGAGCGGACTATCCAGACGTTGGAGGATATGCTGCGAGCGGTAGTGCTAGACTTTGGCACTAGTTGGCAGGATTCTTTGCCTCTTGTCGAGTTTTCTTACAACAACAGCTTCCAAGCGAGTATCGGTATGGCGCCTTTTGAGGCTTTGTATGGTAGAAAGTGCCGATCTCCGTTGTTTTGGGATGAATTGTCCGAGTCACCAGATTTGGGACCGGAGATGCTTAGAGATATGGCAGAGCAGGTTAAGATCATTCAGACCAGAATGAAGTCAGCTCAAGATAGACAGGCGAAGTATGCGAATGTCAGACGTCGACCTCTGAGTTTTGAGCAGGGAGACCGTGTATTCCTTAAGATTTCTCCGTTCAGAGGCACCGTCAGATTCGGTAAGAGAGGAAAGTTATCTCCGAGATTCATCGGTCCGTACGAGATTCTCGAGAAGATAGGCGATCTTGCCTACAGACTTGCACTTCCTCCGTCTTTATCTGGTATTCACGACGTTTTTCACGTCTCTATGCTGCGAAAGTATCAACCAGATATTTCTCATATCCTTCAGCCTGACGAAGCCGAGTTAGACGAGACCCTGAGCTATTTTGAGCGACCGATTCAGATCCTTGATCGGAAAGAAAAGCAACTCAGAACCAAGTTGATTCCATTGGTGAAAGTGCAGTGGAGCCGTCACGGAGTCGAGGAAGCGACTTGGGAGACAGAATCTGACATGAAACAACGTTTTCCAGAGTTGTTCGGATGACTTGAGTTCTTCTTACTGTCTTTAGTTCTTTATTCTATCTTATGAGTTGTGGTTCTCGTTGATTTCGAGGACGAAATCTCTTCTTAGTGGGGGAGAATTGTAACGCCCCGTTTTTATCTTAAATGAGTTTATTTGAGTTAATCGGAGATTGCAGAGTTCACGAGCCGACTTGATTTTGATCAGGGTCCTTTTTGCAAATTTTGGAAATTTCAGGGACTAAAACGCAAATTTTGAGTTTTATATATTATCTACACTTGGAATTGATTAAGGAAGTCTTCTCCTTCTTCCTCATTGCACGCCTCCTCCATTAGAGTCGCCCCCTTCTCATTCCAAGCTTTGGGATTTCAGTCCGAGCTCGATCCGTCCGTTAGAAATTATTTCTGAAGGCAGATTAGCGATCACTGCAGTGAGAGCTCTGTTATATCGTAAGTTCTTCTTCGATCCGATACATTCTAGTTTTTGGATGTTGTTAGAATCGTTTGAGATTCGAGTATGTTGTTCTCTACAGAGTTCTGATCGTTTATTATCTGTCGGTTTTGAATTAGAGCGACGTTCGGATTTATTATGATTTTTGGAAGCCATTTTCGAAAATCATGGTTTTGAGATTTGTTGGGTTTGTCTTGTTGTTGTTGTATTAGCATTGAATTGAGTTGTTATCAGTATTGAACTGCTGTCTGCATTTGCCGGTTGTTCAGTTATAGCCGTTATGCCGTCGGTTTGAGTTTTTGGAGATTTTGAACCGTTTTTGAGTTTGAAGTCTTGGTGTGTGAGTGATCGTAGTTGTTGATCAACTCTTGAATTCTTACAGATTCGTTGGAGTTTGTCGAGCCCTGTGTTAGCAGCATTGTTCGTCGAGAGTTGGACGAAGAACGGTATAAAGAGTTTTCCTTGAACTGTTGCCTTGTTGTTGTTAGATTGTGTAGTTGTTTATTCAATCTCTTTTGTAGCTTATCCAGAGTTGGAGCTACTGCATTGAAAGGTAAAAGCAGTCATCGTAGCGGGATAGCATACTCGGGACTGTTGGTTCTCGAGTTTCCCTTTTTAAATCACATATTGCATTGATACTTGTTCTAGCACGTGGAACTTGTAATTGTTGATTGATTGAGTTTTTGTTATGTGGCTTATGTTTATGTTTCTGTTATGCATTCATCTTGAGCCTACTTTGATTTCAGCGGGCAGAACCGCCCTTTTTGTTAGACGTTTGGGAACTATGATTGAGTGGCCTAGGTCGTAGTATTTCGCCTAGTGCTAGCATACTCATTATGGTTGCTCAAAGTCTAGAGGAGCGGGATACGTGGCACCACCTCGATTGGGAGAGTCGGTGAGTCGTTACGTGATCTCATCCTCGGGATCCCAAAAGCAGAGCAATACTCCCGTGTTTATCAGAATCGATATCCTGGTTTTAAAGACATGCATATCATTAACTTCGACTTGAATATGTGGTTTGATAGCATGTTGCATATTCATTACTTGATATGTTGCTTTTACTGGGATTATCATTCTCACCGGTTATCCGGCTGTTGCTTTGTTTTTTATGTGTACTTGGCAACAGGTGGGGCAGGAACAAGTCAGAAGAGGCATGGTTAGCTTCAAGGGCAAGTAGTAGAAGTGAGACTCGGTTTAGAAGTCGAATTAGCATGTTTATCTAGTTTAAGATTGAAGCATGTTAGAACTCGAACTTGATATGTTTTGTTATTCGAATTAGTTTGTATTCGGATTGTAATCTAAATCGAAGTATGTTGTTGTTGTATCGATTTAGACTTCTGGTTGTTTTTATGCCTTCTGAAAGCATGACTTGTTATGGCATGTTTCCCTACACTCTGTTATTGCATATGTATTTGAAGGCATGTCGGACCAAGCGCGGAATCCTTTTTTTTTTTTTTTATCTGCTGCCTGAGCATTTTTGCCCAGGCCTTCCGCGCGCGGGCGAGGCGTTCCTCGCGCGCGCGCGAGGCCTCCGTTGGGCCTCTGAATGGTTTGCCCGCGCGCGCGCGAGCTTGGTACCTCGCGCGGGCGCGGGCCTTTAAAAGAAAAAAAAAAAAACTTTTGAATTGTTTTACTCTTGGATTCTTGTTCGCTTACTTGTTGTTTAATCCGAGATTAGTGGTTTAGAATCGAGGTCTCACATTCTTTCTCTCATTCTCTCTTCTATTTTTTCCCTATATTTCCTTTTCTTCCATTTTTTTTCCTCTCCAAAGTGCCGATTACTCTCGATCTCTTCCTCTATTGTTTTTCTTTTCCTTTTTCTCTATACCTTCTTGTTCTCTTCCTTCAATTCTTCATCTTTACCTTCTAAATTTTTCGTTTTCTCTACTTTCTCTTCTCGTCCGCGGGCGGGACCTAGAGCTTGGTACTCGGCTATACTTTTCTGGGTTGTTGCGGAGTTTCATCTTGTTACAGTGGTAAGTGTCTCTGTTCACGAGTGGGCAACTTCTCTGTTTATTGGGTTCTTGAGTTAGTGGAGATTTTGGCGTGGATTTGTAATTGAGTTGGGGTGTCTTGCGTTGATTTTGGTGTTTGTCACATTGAAGAGAAGAAGGTGTTGTGACTTAAATTGATAGTTTGGGGGTGTAACGGGTTTTGATTTGTTATTGTGGAAGTGCAAGTTAGTATTGTGTCTTCTAAGTGTTTGTAATATGGCTCCAAAGAAGAAAACAAATTTGGGCGAATCTTCTTCTTCGGCCCCTAATTTCGATGATCATAAATTTTGGAATAAACAGGCTGAGGAGAACTATCAAGCGTTGCTATCCAAGAATATTTAGCCTTAAAGAGGATTTGATACTACCATTGGTTTTGAGCCGAATGGGGTTATTAGGTGTAATGTCTAGGATGAAGTACTCGAGCGACAGTGGCTTAAATTTGTTAAGCAACCCCAAGAAGCTGTTATTTCATTGGTGAGGGAATTTTATGCCAATCTGAAAGTTAAGCACGTTGATTACAAGGTTTTGGTGCGAGGACAGATGGTGCCGTTTGATTTGGTTGCGATTAACACTCTATTTCATATCCCGCCAATAGACAATGATGAGTATGTTGCATATCGATCTGGGGAGATTTATTATGATACCATTCTTCAATCCATCTGTGTTCCGGGAGCCGTATGGAGACTGGGAAGTGATTTTAAACCGTCCAAGCTGAGAAAGGTTGATTTGAAAAGTGATGCTAAGAGATGGTATGCGTTGGTTTGTGCTAGACTGAAACCCACTGACCATGATCATGAGGTCACAAGGGAGAGGGCAATTCTCGTTTATTGCATTATTGAGGGCATGTCTATGGATTTAGGCCGTATTTGTCAAGAGACCATTTAGAACGTCTTCACTGGTCGTTCGAGGGGGGGGGGGGGCTAGCTTTGCCATCAATTATTACAGACTTATGTGAAGCAGTGGGCGTTGATTGGAGCCCTAATGAAGAGTTGTTTAAGCCCACGGCCCTTATACCCGGTGGGGATTCTTCTACGCGCCATCCATATGCTAGTGAATTGCAAGAGCGTGCCGCCCGACAAACTTTCAATGCTGCAGCAGCAGCTAGTAGAGCTTCTGTATCACAGACTCAGCTGCCCCCATCTTTGGAAGCACGAGTTACATCTCTTGAGGAGGATCTGCACCAGCATCGTCAAGAGTTCCATCATTTTCAGCAGAGGAATGAAGTTTTCATGGACTATATGATGGGATTCACTGGTGCATTGAGCCACCAATTTCCTCAGGCTGCGAGCTCACCTTATCCCTTTCCTCCCTACCCTCAGTGGCCACCTACATTTGGTGGTTCGGGACCCGACCATGGTGCTGATGGTGACGAGAGCGGCGACCACTGACAGTCGTTGTTTGAGGTACATGTCCTAGTTTTTTCTTGTTTAAATCATTGAGGACACTGATTGTACCTAGTTTGGGGGGATTTTGCTGTGTGATTCAAAAAAAATTGCTGAAATTGTTCCTGAGTTTCGTTTTATTCTTTTTTGTGTTTTGTTTTTGTTTTATTGTGTTTAGTCTTCTGTGTTGTGTGGTGGTGGGATGAATTTGTGAGATTGGTATAGTATGTGAGGTTGTGAAAGTGTGAATTATTGTGCGGATGTGGGTTAAATTCAAGAAACCATGAAAGAAATGAAAAGACATTGGCCAATGATGCAAATGATTGTTTTTAGCTAAACTCCATGATTGAACTAAAAGAATTTTTATTGGTGAACTAATGAGATGAATGAATCCCTATATATTCTGTGATTGTGCTTAAGTTTGAGTTAAAACATACAAACATAGAAATGAATGAGGCAATTCTTGGGATCTTTGGGCTTGATTTTTATTGAAATTATTTTATCCTTAGTTGCCCTTCGAGCCTTCACAAGATATACACGAGTACTTTAGGTACATGATCTAAGTTTTTTTGAAAATCATCGTTTCCTGTTGATGATTAATTCTTTTCTGCACTGGTTAAAATTCATGTAATTTACTTGTGAATTGAGATTGTCTAGAACTAGTCGGACACCCTTTGAGGCGCAATACGGGCAAAACTGTGATTAGGAATGATTTAGGAAATTTTTCTGAATGCGTTTGAGCCTTTCAAGCTACCCTGAATTGCATGTATCACTAGTACCTTGTTTGAGCTTTATTTGAAAATCGAATGGCATGCGTGTAAACGTGTGATTAAACCCCCATTCATCATTATTTCAAGGTCTTACATTAACTACCTGAATAGCCTATACACTATTTCCTACCTTTAAAGGAGTAATTTGAAAGCGAAAAATGTTATATGCTCCTAGTGTTAAATGTGAAAGAATGGAATGATGTGATGAAAAATTTGAAAAGAAAAACAAAATCAGAAAGGTAGTTGTAAAGAAAAAGAAAAAATGGGTGGTTGAAAAAGTTGAAAAATCATTGAAGTGGAGAAAAATAAGTGTGAAATGTTCAAGAAAGGAGTCATAATGAATTAAGCATAAATGTAAATTACTCCTTGTTTTGAATTCTTATCCTTCATTTGAAGCCATGAGACAGGCCTTACAATACAAGCCAATTAAGTCCTATTGACCGAGTCACAGTTGCCCAATATACTAGTGGAGAAGGGTTGCGAGAATCTAGCCTATGGATGATTGATTGCCACTCTTAATGAATATGAATTTTTGATCGAAACACGCACACACGTTCTTTTGTGAAATAACCTGATTATTTTTGCGTGGTTTTCAAAGGTAATTTATCCTGTTGTTTGATCCTTTTACCTTTCAAAGTTCTCATGATCTATGAATGTGTGAATTGATTTGGATAAGAGTATTATGAACGTGAGTTGCGGGATTTGTAAGTTTTGGAGGTTCACTAGCATGTGTGTGTTGAAAATTGAATAAATGATAGTTTGATATGATTGGATGAAATTTTCTGAAAATTTTGCTAAGGCCATTGTTTCATAGTAATTCTTGGTTGGTCTTGATCTGTTGAGTGGACTAGTTCGTGATTTGTACTTGAGTCTTGATTGGTTTTGCTCAGGACTAGCAAACATTTAAGTTTGGGGGAATTTGATAAGTGCATTTTGTGCACTTAATTTGTGTTGATATTATTGAATAATTGCTTGGTTTTGAGCGGAATTATGTGGAATTTGTTGTTGTTTGTGTTAGATGTCAGGAACCACAGGAAATAGTGAAGTTATGATAGATGAAATCAAAGAAGTCAAGAAAAGAGCAAAGCAAGTGAATATGGTTTGTATCTAGAAGAGTAGATGAAGATGGACAGCTAGCTATGCGCGCCCGCGCCTGACTGACGCGCGCCCGCGCGTGGATTGGAGTTTTAAAGTTATCGAGACAGAGTTTTATGTGCGCCCGCTTGTCCTGAGGCGCGCCCGCGCGTCGTTGTCTGTGTGACGAATGATGTGTGTATTTTTGGAAACTTTTTGGATATTTTTGGAATTCGTTTGGACGAATTGTGGGGGCATATTTAAGGGATTTATTAGACCTAAGGAGATCATCTAGCCGCCAATACACCTTACAATCTTGAGAGAAAGTTCTTGGAAGTTTTGATCGAGATTTGAAGTTGCTTGGAACGAAGACGAATACTTTTCGACCGAACACGGAAGAAAGACTACGACTTTGTTATTCTTACTTTACTTATTTATTTTGAGTTGAATTATGTTTGAATTCTTAAACATGATTTTTGTTGCTATGAATTTTATTATGAACTAAGTTTTTTAAGTCTAGAGGTTGATTTAGCCTGGTCAAGACATATTCAGAAATTGTTGATTTTAATGATTTGAGTTTTTCTAAATTAATTGTGATTCTAGTTTAGAAAGTCTTTTCAATTTACTGGCCATAAATTGATTTGTCATATTTATTCAAAATCCGGCACTCGGGAGAGGGGATTTAGAATATAATCAATAGAATTCACACTATTAATTGTTTATATGACTCGGAAGAGCTTATAGCTTTAATAGAGCCTAAAAAGAACATTGTTTTACACATATCATTACAAGTAGATTTTTAATAGGGATATTGGAATCGATCTGTAATTGATACATTCTATTTGATACTCGGGAGAGGGAAATAGTATAATCTATGTGTTCTTGGTTATTAATTGAAATGAACTCATGAAAATAGATTGATTAGGATTGAATATTGTCAAGATCAGGTGAAACCAAACCTCTAGACTATCTTTCTCTGATTATTAATCTCTTGAAGATTGTGTTTGTGCGAGCTTTTCAACCTTCTTATTTATTTAATTTGTCATCAACCCTCTAAAGTTTAATTTTCTAAATAAAATTAAGACTATTTTAATTACAAGTATTGAATATTTTCAAATTACTCCCTGTGGGATCGACACTCTCTCTTTCACTATACTAAAACTTGACACTCGTATGTTTGCGAGTATTTTTTCACAACAGTCAAGGACAATCAGATCATACATTGTTTACCAGAAACTCCAAAACAGGCAAGATATCTATACTGATTGTTTATGTTTATGATATAATATTAACAGGAGATGACATAGAAGAGATGAGAAGACTGAAGAAGATCTTAGCGAACGAGTTTGAAATGAAAGATTTGGGGCAGCTGAAATATTTTCTTGGAATGGAGGTAGCAAGGTCAAAAAAAGAAATTATGATCTCGCAGAGGAAATATGTGCTGGATCTTCTGAAAGAAACTGGGATGAGTGCTTGAAAACCATCAGATACACCTTTGGAAGCAAATGCTAAGCTAGGAGACATCAAAGATGGCATTCCAGTTGATACTGGGCGATACCAAAGATTAGTTGGAAAGCTGATTTATCTAGCTCACACACGGCCTGACATTGCCTTCGCGGTGAGTTTGGTTAGCCAATTTATGCACTCACCGCATGCTGAACATCTTGAAACTGTGTATCGAATTCTAAGATTTCCTACCCCTGGGAAGGGTATATTCTTCAAAAAAAAATGAGAGAAGAGAGAGATGAAAGTATATACTGACGCAGATTGGGCAGGATCGATTACTGATTGACGATCGACTACAGGGTACTGCACATTTGTATGGGGTAATTTGGTAACTTGGAGAAGTAAAAAAAAAAAGAAAGAATGTAGTTGCTAGGAGCAGTGCAGAGGCTGAGTTTCGGTCCATAGCTCAAGGAGTATGTGAGGTGCTATGATTAAAAAGGGTCATGGAGGAACTAAACATCACTATAAACTTTCCCATAAAGTTATGTTGTGATAACAAAGTAGCTATTACTATTGTCCATAATCCTGTGTTATATGGAAGGACCAAACATGTTGAGGTTGACAAGCACTTCATAAAGGAGAATATTGAAGAAGGCATAATTTGTAATCCGTTTGTTCCCAATACCTTGCAGTTAACTAATGTCCTAACCAGGGGACTGTCAAGACAAGTCTTTGAAGAACAAGTCAGCAAGTTGGGTATGATATATATATTCGCACCAACATGAGAGGGAGTGTTGAGAAGTTTATTTAGGAAAGATATTATTTGATTTGATTTTATAGGAATAAAATATCTCATAGATTTTGTGGGATATTATTTTGATTTGTTTTTGTCTATTTAAAGTGTATCTATCGTTAAATTTGTATGTACTGAAAATAAGAATTAATAAAGGTTTTTCCTCTCCGATCTATCATGTTTTATCGTATTCTGTAAAATCAACATATTTGTTAAAATGTTCATTCATACAATTTTTAATAATTAATTGTATAAAATAACATCACTTACAATGCGCACACGACATATGTTTTATTTAAATATTGTCTTTTATAGTTTTTTTTTAAAAAAAATTCACGTTATTCTTATTAGTCATTGTAAAATTAAAGTTGTTTATATTTTAATTTCATATATAGTCAAAAATTTTCACACCATCCACCAATTTAATCATACTACACTCCAGATATAATCCGTGCATCGCACGGGTGGAATACTAGTAATAGACGTTAATGGGACTAGCTAGGGTTTTGGAGATTCATGCACCAATAAATTCTATCAATATTTCTTCAAATAATATGTTTGGCCAATGTATAATGTGTTCGAGACTCAATTATAATAAAAATAAACATAATATAATTTAGTTTCATTTTTTTTAAAATAAAAAAAACACGTCAATTTCGTCTTATATATTAACAATTTTCACATTTATACGATACACGCTGGAGTTCTCAATTTGGAACTTACATATCAACCTCATATATATCACAACTTCCTAATATGAAGTCCCCCATAGATGAAAATTGGATTACAAATAATAAAATACCAATTTGTTGCAATAAATTAAATTTTGACCAATTAAAAGGCAAAGTTTATATAGGCCAACTTACATACAAAATTTGTGATTTTAGTTTTTTGTGGTGCTATTTTGAATTGATCAATGTTCTTTAGTTTGTTCACTCCATCTCGGACTGATTGTCCGTTTTATCAGATTAGATTTTCATTATTTGATGTTTTAATATAATAAGACATTAAATAAATAATAGAATTAACGGTATGATCATAACAAATTTTGCGTATGCTGGCTGAAAAAGTGAAAATAAATGAGAAAATGATTTATCAAATAATTAATTTTAAAAAGTTCTTGGATCATGAACCACATGATATACATAATTAATATCATAATTATTTTTATATTTATTTGTTTATTTGATAATTTATATGTTTAAGGAATATAATAGTTTATTAACTCATGCAGATAATCAATCATACAATAAAAGCTTAGCTAGATAACAATATTACTTTTAATATGTCTTTTGTGAGATAGACATATCTATATTTTTTAGATATATTGTTCGCTTTAATTTATATTTACAATAAAAAATAAGTTTAACATAAAAAATAATATTTTTTATTAATAAGACCAAAAATTTATTTTATAAAATTAATTAATGAGACGATCGATCTCGTATAAATTTTCATGTAATATTATAATCCCTGCCTTTATACCTAGTTGTTTGAACCTTTTTTTTTTACTTGATTTTCTGTGCTTAACTATTCTGCTTTTATCTTTCAAAAAAGAAAATAGTATTTTTATTTTAGTTTACGTATTTTTGCATTTTTAAAAATTGAGGTTATCCTTCACAGTTTCCTAAAACAAATGATGTTATTACATTCTTTGTTTTTTTCCATAGAAATCAAACATCTCTAGCTATATGATACATTATTATATTGTAGTAACTAAACATCATGCCAGAATTTAAATATTGGGAAACAAGAGATGTACGTACATTGTGACCTTTCGATTGAAATCTGATACTAATTACGATATTGTACAATTTAAATATTTAGATTTTTCTATTAGTTAAATATTTAGATTTTATTGTTAAGATTAATCATAGTTTTTTTCTTTGTAAACTATAAATATTTAATTATAAAATTAAAATAAAAGTCAAGATCACATACTCAACCCATTCACATGCATGAATTACCCATAAGAATATTAGTTAGCGATTAAATGATGAATGGTTAGGATGCAATAAATTAATACATGCTTTAGATTAAAATATTAAAATTTCACGTTTATTAATTATATAATTTTTAATATTGTAATAAATTATTGATTTCTAACACTATCTGTTAATGGCATCCCAACACGTACTTTTTTAAAACAATTTTATGTAAAAAAAAAATTGAGATTAATTTTATGTAAATTAATTTTTTGAAATTCATTTTATGCTTTATCCTCGCACATTTTGATATATTTTTGGAATATGATTTACTGATTTAGGTCCCTTCATTTATATTATTTATTTATTTATTTAGAAATTGGTAGTTATACACTTGGGGAAAATTCTAAAATTGTTTCTATAAATTGACTTACGATTTGGTCATTTAATTTGTCAAAATAATCTGTTTGACAACTTATAAGCTGTTTTTAAAAAAGTACGGGGGAGATACTTTATTCAAAAAGATCTTATTTTAACTTTCTATCTCTCTAAAATATCCTTAAATATTTTAATAAATCTTCATCATATCTTCCACCCATTAAATATTAAATATTATTTTTTAAAAAAATTCAAATCACATAAATTTTACTAAAATAAAATATTATGACAATTTTATTTTTTAATATATGTTTATTCTAAAACTATTTTCATATATGTATAACTCGAAACATTATTTTCATATAATTATACTCTTTTTGGTAATTTCGACGATAAAAAGATCTTATAATACCAAACACATCAGCATCTTTAAGTTATTTAAAATAAGTTTATCCAAACACTTTAACGGCTTATTATTAAAATAAGTTCTAACAGCTTATAAGCTCGTAAAACAGCTTTTAAGCTCTAGGAACTTATAAGCTCTTTTTAATAAGTTTAGTCAAACACCCTCTAATACAATTTTCTTCGGAGTATGACATAACACTGGACATTACTAACATAAATTCAGCATGCTATTAATTAAATATCTAACATATCTGACATCGTATCAATATTCTATCAAATGTCAAACATAATGCATACAAACACATACCAAGTTATTGAATTAAATTTATAAAGTGTTAATTAACTAGAATATGAAAACCCTATTTAAAATAATTTACATGATTTTCGGAATTTTCTTAGTATCTATAACCACACATACATGATGTTTTTTTTCCCATTCATTCTTTACCGAGGTGTTTAATTTTGGAAAAATTGCATATATCACCCTTGTGAAATCTCATGCTCGCTGATAACCCCTTGTAAAATTTTTTTGAGCTAATAACTCCTTATGATTTCACATTTACAGCACACCCTTACCATTCAAAATTTTAATATAATAAAAAATAAAAATGACGAAATTGCCCCTATCTTATCTTCCCAAAGGAAGTACGGATCGGTGAAATTGATGTGTGCGTTTTGTTCGTCTGGACAAGAGGGTCACAGATCGGGATTTCTTTGGAAGATTGGTGGTCGGAGTTGGTCGGAAATGAAGGAAAACCAGTCGGCTTCGTGGTGAGTACCTGCTAAGATTGGAGCTGAAGCTCGACAGATAAAGGGAAGAAAATGAAGGGGAAAATGTCTAGGCTTGTAGTGGAGGTGAAGAGGAGTCTAAAGCAAGCAAGGAACGTCGGAAATACGGCTGACCGGAGTCGTGATCGGAGAAGATTAAAGTGACGGGTTCAATGGCCGAACTAATTGGGTATCATTTAAGGGTATTTCGGACCAAATTTATAAAAAAAAACACTTGCATTTTTGCATCTAACAACACGTGAGCCACAATACACAGCGAGAGGGGTGCGCGTGCTACCGATCCAGAAACACAGAGAGTTTTTAGCTCAAAAAAATTTCACAAGGGGTTATCAGCGAACACGAAATTTCACAGGGGTGATATATGCAATTTTTCCTTTAATTTTTTTGTAAGAATCTTATTATTATTATTATTATTATTATTATTATTATCATTTTTTTAATCAATACTGAATAAAATTTCAAGTCCTTGCAAAAATTAATTGCGAATGTGGTATGATGAGAATAAAATAATGCATAAGGTCCCGCACCTCCTTCTACTTCTAGAAAAGGAGCAGCCTACACATTGTGATTAGTGTGATTGATAAAATGATACTAAGGGAGGTAATCTATTATATTATACTAGTACTCAAAGCACGCATTGTATGTTTATGCAATACGTTATTTTAAATAAAACGAAAAAATAGAGAACAATTATGGAAAGTGTTTTTTTGTAAATAAATAAATAAATTTTATAAACGTGACATTTTTTTAAATAAGTAGTTATCAGCGGATAAAATAAATGACATTTTGATAATTAAATATATACTAAAGAGTAAAATAAAGAGGAGTCGGGCATATCAACCCCTCAACTTTAATAAAATAGAATATAATGTATATCTATTATCTATACTATATATTAAAGTTGAGGTTATTAGAGTAACCGCCTCCTTGAGGACACCAAAATCTCATAATTTCTTGATTCACTAAAAGAAAAAAGGGACACGACAACGGATATAATCCTTTGTCGTAGGGATCAAAAAACAGTTGTACTTTTAGGCTGTGTTTGATAGTTGTGATGACATTATTAATGTACATCTGTTAGTAAGGATAAAGTGATAGATAAGTTTAAACGAGGATAAAGTTAGTATTTGTTTGGTAGGATATTTTAATGGGGTGATAACATGTGTGCCCAAATTTTTTGGACAACTTTACCCTTCTTCTTCACTTGTCAACGTGCATAACCAGCAAAATAATAAAACTCATATTTGTATCCACTCTTTCTTCTTCAATCTCAGAATTCCAAGCTTCGAGACTGTGAATAAGAATTCATTGTACGAAATATGAAAGCTGGGTCGTGAAGAATCCATATCCAAACATAGGTTACAGCTATGTTCTTCAAGTAGTGATATGTATTTTCCTTTTTTCATTCTCAGATCGCGTCAAAAAAATACCCCATAACACAATACATTCGTACTATCGTGAAATAAATTTAAAGTGACCTTCCTAATTGAAAACACAAAAAAATTCTTCGAAATTGGCAAATGGCAGAAAAATTGGATAATGTTTGTTAAAATTTGGTTTACAGGAGGGCAGACTAATTATCTAATGTTGGAAAAAATGGTCAAACATCGAACCCACTGTATTCGATGATGTCTTCATGAACATATTTTGTCTCCGAACCGCCACTACTAGAATATAGGCTTTTAGTGACATTGAAAAATGTTCTTATATTAAAGATATAGTGACATATTTTGTCTCCGAACCGCGTCGAACCAGTCACGAAGATATGGAATGAGGACGAATATTTTCAAACATTTCGAAATTTATATTACGCGTACATTGTTTTGGAGGACACATGGTAGGTCACCATATAAACCGTATATCAAGAAACGGAAGGGGAAGGGGAAGGGGAAGGGGAATAGTGTCAGACCTTCGCGAAGCACACATTTGAGTCTGCGATGTAGAAATGGGTGGATTTTTTCTTTTCGTGAAGGGTAGAATTGACCAATCGAGTGTAATCAGCTGCACTGTGGATGGTAGGTTTCTTAATACAAGGGGTGTGAGGTGGATTATAGTCGGGGCTTTTCGAGTTCAAACAGTAGCTTGTAACGGGCCCTTCGGTTTGCTAAAAGTGCACATTTTTGCTATCAAACGACGGATAAATACGTTATCATATCATTATCAGGGCTATCAAACGTAGCCTTAGGTGTTGTCGAAAGTATAACATACAACAACGGTTTATATCCGTTGTGGATTCCAACATATGATAACGGATATACAATAGTGAATATATGTTGTCGTACATACTATTTGACCACGGTTTATAATCGTTGGCTTAAGTTGTCTTTTACGACAGTTATAACCCGTTGTCTTATGTAGGTGTACGACAACAGTTCTGCAACAGTTTAAATCTGTTCTCTTTTAAGGCTTACAACAACAGTTTTGCAACTGGTTAAATCCGTTGTCGTTTCTTAAATAAAAAAAATTAATATACAAATTTATAATATTATAAATCAATCAAAATTTAAATTTTTAAAATAAAATTTAATATACAATTTTTCAGTATTACAAAACATCATATCAAAGCAACAAACTTTACAAGGGAATCCTGAAGCTACATCTGCTACCTTCTTTTGAGCCATGTTCCATCACACTAAATTGTGATCACAATGTCAAACAGTTTCAAGTAAATTCATACAAAAAAATTTACATAAATCTCTCAAAGTCAAGAATTCACCCCATCGGAATCCATTCTTCCCCACATTTCATAGCTGAAACACGAGTTCTAACAATTGTTCACAAGAAATTTAGAAGTGATATCCGGAGAAATCAGAGCCTTACTTGTTCTCTTCTTTGCTTTTTTATTTTTCCTCCCAAGACTTGATGTACGACAACTTCTAGTCACCTTACGAAAATTCACTTGTTCCTTCAAAACAAACCGATTCGGTTGGATCTCACTTTCTACAGCTATAAAATAAGCTTTTCGAGACACAGCCTGTATTGCATCAATCTGCCATGAAAGCACAAGAACAAAAATATCACATAAAAGCATATGCAAGCGTTATTATATCAACATTCTGTCCCACGGTAATTACACTACAAGGAAAACCAAAACAAGTTCTACAATAAAGGGAAAAAAGTAGAGGACTGCTAGCTATGGAAAATCTATTTCTATGAACCTATAATTACAAATATTAATTGGAAATATATTCAGCACATCCATCGAGGCAAAGAACAACCAAAACAAAAGCTAAAAAAAGGGAAAGAATGAAAGAAAAACATTAAAATAAAAAAATATAACAAGTGATGTAGAAAACCTATATCGTGATCATTTTGGAGAGTTTAAATGGTGGTGTCGTGCATATGCCTTTCAAAAGAGTAATATTACTCTTTTCAATTAACTACCCACAAGAAACCTTCCATTCATTTCATCTTTATTTGTTTAAAAAATAAATATAAAATTTTTTTAATTTACACACGCAAAGTGTGTGCATTTTTTTCTAGTTATTATTATGCAAGAAACCCTTTGGTCTGGTATGCCAAAATATTAAAAAATATTTTAAAAAAATACACACACACACACTAAAACTGTTTCTCTCCACTATCTCTATTTTTTTATTTTTTATTTAATTATTTTTATTTAATATATAATACAATCATTTTATTTATCTATTTTCAAATTCCAAATTATTTGAAAAAAATTAATGAAATAGAAAATACCTAATAGAAGAGATGATGTTTTAACTACTTAGTTTGATCATTCTTAACAAAAAAATTACTTCTATTGCTATTAATTTATTAGATTTTTTTTATTAAAATTAAGTATATAAAAAAATTTTGTCACATACATCGTGTGTGCAAACATGCTAGTAATAGATAAAGCAAGAGAATGTATAAAACTTATTTTTGATATTTTTAAGTAGATATACAAAAATACCCGGTACCCCACTACTAAGGGAAGGGTAAATTTATAAATTAATTTTTTATCCCACGTTCTCAATTCTCCCTCTCTCTAATTATAGGAAATTATTTTCCTTTTTTTCCTTTTGAAGTAAATGGTTAAGTATAATAGTTCCAAAAAAAAATGGTTTAACATAATATACTGTCACGTGACTTTTTTTTCTTTCCTCTTTTATCTTCTCCCAACTCCTCACCTCTTACATAAACTATTTGTGAGACCCCGTTTCTAATCTGCCAATCTCGAATAATTAACAAAATCAACACGAAGAGCCGCTGAAAAATGATCGATTTTTTTTTTAAAACCCGCGTGCCCGCGCGTCACTCATTGCCAGCCACGCGCGCCCGCGCACAGCTCTCGGACAGAAACACTAAAAGCTGCACAAGGCGGCGCGCCCGCGCATGCCTCTCGGGTTGCTGAAACCTGGACACGAAAATATTAAATCCACAAGCTCAAAGCGATAATCCAAGCAAACAAGGTTCCAACCATAGCTCATACATGAAATAAGGGATTCGAAACACCAACAAAACGCGATTAACAATACAAGTTAGACAATAGGATTTGTTCGACTAATCAAAATAATACAAGGTCAAGACAACCCTACAACACACGGTGTCTCACGTCTATCATTCTCACCCCGAGCTATCCCAAACGACTCGGTCCTGCTCCTGATCCTCCTGTTGCCAAATACACATACAAACAAAGACAACAGCCGGATAACCCGGTTAGAAATATAATTTCTAAGTAAAAGGGACATGCATGCAATATCAGATAAACATCTCATAACGAAAAGTATCAATCAATAACAATTCAAAATGAGAATGAATGTATGCATGACTTAAAAACTCGGGATTATCAAGTCAGATAATTGAAATATCGATCGGTACTCGGTTGGGATCCCGGGGCCAAGTCATTACAACAACACACCTACACACCCTTTCGGGGTGGATGTCGCACAACTCAAACCCCTAGACTTCAGAGCAACTATAAGAAGTATTCTGGCATTTGGAAAAAATTGAAATCCAAAGTCACTTCAATATAACTCCCTAAATCGTCTATCTTCAAAACGAATCGAATAATCGGCTAAATATGAATGTAAGTGTAAACAAATAATCAATCAAGATCACACAAGCAAATAACATGCAGTATGTGATTTTCGGGACTCGAGAATCAATTCGAACTCGAGTATCCAATCCCATTCCATTCAATGTCGTCTTTTACCTTTCAAGTCCGTCGAATATTCAAATCTGAAAATAACAACGAACTCAAATAAATAATCAATCGAATCGTAACAAATCGAAACACAGAAACTCAATCAATATACCGTCTTCACTTCTCAACTCGATTCAACTCCAAAGTTCGATCCAAACCCGAAACTCCAATCCAAATCTGAAAATGAAGAATATACGGATTCGATATCAATCTACTAATTCGACCAAACCGGAAATCAAACCGAAATAAACAACCTATAATTCAAACTCGATTTCGACGGCATAACGACTATAAACGATCAAATCAAAAATCAACAACAACATCAATCAACTCCGATAAACTCATATCATCCTTCAATCCAATAAAAAAACCAAAATCCAACCAAAATCCAAAACCCCATTTTCGAAATATGCCTCAAAATTTATATAAAATCCAAACTTTGTTCTTTTTCAAAATCGACTTCGAATACACGATCTATGCTAGCTCAAGCACAACATACTCGAAGATTATCAAATTCTGACAACCCAACAAAAATCAAAGTTCAAGGATCGTAGCAAAACTTACATCAAAATGAAGCCCTCGTTGCGATGATCGTGAATCTCAACTCGGAAATAAAATCTAACGGTCGAATCATGCGAATCAGACGAAAGAAAAGCTCAAAAGCCATCCATGTCTTTCTCGACCCAGTACGTGCGAATGGAGAAGAGGAAGGAGGAGGGAGTGGTTGAGACTTGGTCAACCAAGTGGTAATAATATATAAAATCCAACTTTTGCATTTCGGTCCCTAAAACTCCCAATTTAATTCGATTCAATCCCGGCTCAATAAATCTCCAAAATAATTAATAATCAATTCAGTTAATCACGAAAAGTAATTTCAGGGTCTTACAATTCTCCCACTCTAAGATTCGATTTCGTCCTCGAAATCTGACAGATCACAGACCGAAATAAGAAAGAACCATACTGAAAAATAACTCACCTCAATCAAACAATTCTGGAAATCGCAGCCTCATATCAGATTCGGTCTCCCAAGTCGCTTCTTCAACTCCGTGACGACTCCACTGAATCTTCACCAACGAAATCGACTTGTTTCTGAGCTGCTTCTCTTTTCTGTCAAGAATCTGAATTGGTCGCTCGAAGTAACTCAGAGTCTCATCAAGTTCGGCCTCGTCTGGCTGAAGAACATGTGACGGATCCGGATGATATTTCCGCAACATCGAAATGTGAAACACATCGTGGATGCCTGAAAGAGACGGAGGAAGAGCAATCCTATAGGCAAGATCGCCTATCTTCTCCAGAATCTCATACGGACCAATGAACCTCGGCGACAACTTTTATCTTTTCCCGAATCTGACAATACCTTGGAACGGAGAAATCTTCAGAAACACTCGGTCTCCCTGATCAAAACACAGTGGTCTGCGTCTGACATTCGCATACTTGGCCTGTCAGTCTTGGGTTGTCTTCATTCTGACTCTAATCAACTTCACCTGCTCTGCCATGTTGCGAATCATATCTGGACCCAACTCAGGTGATTCTGAAATATCATCCCAAAATAACGGAGATCTGCACTTCTTCCCGTACAAAGCTTCAAAAGGTGTCATTTCAATACTCGCCTGGAAGCTGTTATTGTACGAAAACTCCACGAGAGGCAAAGAATCCTGCCAACCTGAGCCAAAGTCAAGCACTACTGCTTGAAGCATATCCTCCAAAGTCTGGATCATACGCTCGGACTAACCGTCGGTCTGCGGGTGATACGCTGTGCTCAAATGCAAACGAGTACCCAATGCCTCCCGTAAAACTGTGCCAAAAGTGAGAAGTGAATCTCGGATCTCTGTCTGATACTATCGACTTCGGCACGCCGTGCAATCTCACAACCTCTCTGACATACAACTAGGCCATCTGATAGTGACGGTATGTCATACGGTACGGAATGAAACAAGCAGATTTCTTCAACCGGTCAATCACTACCCAAATCGCATCACAACCTCTAACTGTACGCGGTAGCTTCTGTTGGAAAATGGTGTTCAGATCAATTAAGAATTGATACCCGGTGCAGCGAAAGTTTAAAATTTTATTTTATTATGTGGAACGATTCCATATATGGGTATCAAAACTTTTACGATTAAATTTGTTCAAGTAAAAATAAAACTGTAACGCCCCGTTTTTATCTTAAATGAGTTTATTTGAGTTAATCGGAGATTGCAGAGTTCACGAGCCGACTTGATTTTGATCAGGGTCCTTTTTGCAAATTTTGGAAATTTCAGGGACTAAAACGCAAATTTTGAGTTTTATATATTATCTACACTTGGAGTTGATTAAGGAAGTCTTCTCCTTCTTCCTCATTGCACGCCTCCTCCATTAGAGCCGCCCCCTTCTCATTCCAAGCTTTGGGATTTCAATCCGAGCTCGATCCGTCCGTTAGAAATTATTTCTGAAGGCAGATTAGCGATCACTGCAGTGAGAGCTCTGTTATATCGTAAGTTCTTCTTCGATCCGATACATTCTAGTTTTTGGATGTTTTTAGAATCGTTTGAGATTCGAGTATGTTGTTCTCTACAGAGTTCTGATCGTTTATTATCTGTCGGTTTTGAATTAGAGCGACGTTCGGATTTATTATGATTTTTGGAAGCCATTTTCGAAAATCATGGTTTTGAGATTTGTTGGGTTTGTCTTGTTGTTGTTGTATTAGCATTGAATTGAGTTGTTATCAGTATTGAACTGCTGTCTGCATTTGCCGGTTGTTCAGTTATAGCCGTTATGCCGTCGGTTTGAGTTTTTGGAGATTTTGAACCGTTTTTGAGTTTGAAGTCTTGGTGTGTGAGTGATCGTAGTTGTTGATCAACTCTTGAATTCTTACAGATTCGTTGGAGTTTGTGGAGCCCTGTGTTAGCAGCATTGTTCGTCGAGAGTTGGACGAAGAATGGTATAAAGAGTTTTCCTTGAACCGTTGCCTTGTTGTTGTTAGATTGTGTAGTTGTTTATACAATCTCTTTTGTAGCTTATCCAGAGTTGGAGCTACTGCATTGAAAGGTAAAAGCAGTCATCGTAGCGGGATAGCATACTCGGGACTGTTGGTTCTCGAGTTTCCCTTTTTAAATCACATATTGCATTGATACTTGTTCTAGCACGTGGAACTTGTAATTGTTGATTGATTGAGTTTTTGTTATGTGGCTTATGTTTATGTTTCTGTTATGCATTCATCTTGAGCCTACTTTGATTTCAGCGGGCAGAACCGCCCTTTTTGTTAGACGTTTGGGAACTATGATTGAGTGGCCTAGGTCATAGTATTTCGCCTAGTGCTAGCATACTCATTATGGTTGCTCAAAGTCTAGAGGAGTGGGATACGTGGCACCACCTCGATTGGGAGGGTCGGTGAGTCGTTACGTGATCTCATCCTCGGGATCCCAAAAGCAGAGCAATACTCCCGTGTTTATCAGAATCGATATCCTGGTTTTAAAGACATGCATATCATTAACTTCGACTTGAATATGTGGTTTGATAGCATGTTGCATATTCATTACTTGATATGTTGCTTTTACTGGGATTATCATTCTCACCGGTTATCCGGCTGTTGCTTTGTTTTGTATGTGTACTTGGCAACAGGTGGGGCAGGAACAAGTCAGAAGAGGCATGGTTAGCTTCGAGGGCAAGTAGTAGAAGTGAGACTCGGTTTAGAAGTCGAATTAGCATGTTTATCTAGTTTAAGATTGAAGCATGTTAGAACTCGAACTTGATATGTTTTGTTATTCGAATTAGTTTGTATTCGGATTGTAATCTAAAATCGAATGATGTTGTTGTTGTATCGATTTAGACTTCTGGTTGTTTTTATGCCTTCTGAAAGCATGACTTGTTATGGCATGTTTCCCTACACTCTGTTATTGCATATGTATTTGAAGGCATGTCGGACCAAGCGCGGAATCCCTTTTTTTTTAATCTGCAGCCTGAGCATTTCTGCCCAGGCCTTCCGCGCGCGGGCGAGGCGTTCCTCGCGCGCGCGCGAGCTCTCCGTTGGGCCTCTGAATGGTTTGCCCGAGCGCGCGCGAGCTTGGTAACTCGCGCGGGCGCGAGCCTTTGGTTGGTCTCGGGATCGTTTGCCCGCGCGCGCGCGAGCTTGGTACCTCGCGCGGGCGCGGGCCTTTAAAAAAAAAAAAAAAACTTTTGAATTGTTTTACTCTTGGATTCTTGTTCGCTTACTTGTTGTTTAATCCGAGATTAGTGGTTTAGAATCGAGGTCTCACATTAAGTGGTATCAGAGCCTTAAGATTCTTGGTCGAACTAGAGTGAGCGGGGTAGATCGAGTCTGTGTGTAATGACTCCTCGCATGTGTTTGAATTATTTAATTGTGTACTTAATTCCATGCGAGCATGCTTTATTGTTTGAGCATTATTTGAATTACATGGTTGTGTGATTTAAATTAATAAAGCATGATCTACTTGAGATATAACTGTTTCTGTTCTCGACTGGTATTCGGTATTCCAAGCGGTTGTAAGGGCACTGATGGTAGCGATTGAGATATCTCGTGTGCTAACCTTTGATTATCGGATGGGTCCTCGTCGAGTGATAAACAGAAACACACCACCAGTTATCCCTGCGACTGAACAAGCTAGCACTGAGGTTGATCAGTTGGATGCTTCAGCAACTCCTATGGAAACCTTGCTGAAGAGGTTTCAGTCGTTCAATCCGCCATTGTTGATGGGTTCAGAAAATCCAGTTGACTGTGAGAGTTGGTTGGATGATATGGATCAGTTGTTTGATTCCATTGACTACACAGATGACTGCCGAATCAGGTTAGTAATTCATTAGCTGCGTGGTGGTGCTAAGAGCTGGTGGATCATGACAAAGAAAGCATTTGAGAGTAGAGGTACAGAGGTTACTTGGACTCTTTTTAAATCTGAGTTTTATAAGCGGTTTTTCCCTATCTCGTATCGTAAGGATAAGGGAGCAGAGTTTGCAAATCTGAGGCAAGGGAATCTGAACATTGAAGAGTACGTGGCTAAGTTCGATAGTCTGTTGCATTTTGCACCGCTAATTGCCGGAGATGAAGAAGCTAAGGCAGATCAGTTCATCAACGGGTTGAACCCCGATGTCTTCACGTTGGTTAACACCAACAGGCCTAGCAACTTTGCGGATGCCATGAATTACGCAAAGGGAGCAGAAGCAGGCTTGTGGAGGCAAAGAGGTAATCAGGGGGCACCTCAGCAGCAGAGGCAGTATCAGAACCAACCATCTCAGTACCAAAATCAGCCACCTCAACATCAGAACCAGCAGCAGAGGTTTGAAGGTGGAAACAGTGGGGGAAACAGAAAGGATCAGTACAAGGCAAGAGGTAAACAGTTCAAGAGACAGGGGAACAGTTCGTCCAGTTCCAGTGGTTCGAAGCAATTCGGTTCAGGACCGAGTTCTGGGTCATCATCCTTGTACTGCAGCAAGTGTGGAGGAAGACACTCACCGGATTAGTGTGTGGGAGTCTTCGGCAATTGTAACACATGTCAGCAATCGGGACACTTCTCTAAAGTGTGCCCTCAACGTAATAGAGATAGAGCTCAGAGTGGGAGTTCGTCTAGACCTGCAGCTCAGCCGGAGAGGCAGTCGTCTGCAGTACACTCTTTCCAACCCCAGCAACAGCAGAACAGACAAGGAGGTAGCTCTAGTGCAAATCAGCCTCCGAGACAGCAAGCACGAGTCTTTGCATTGACAGAGGATCAGGCTCAGGCAGCACCTGACGATGTCATAGCAGGTAACTGTTCGATTTTCGGTCATTCTGCTCATGTCTTGATAGATACAGGTGCTTCCCATTCCTTTATCTCTGAGAAATATGTGTTATTGCATGCTTTGCCAACTGAATTGTTGCCTACAGTAGTAGCTGTTACTTCACCTTTGGGTGGAGGAATTGTTTCTGTCCGACTAGTCAGGAACTGTGAACTTTGTTTCGAGGGGAATTTGTTAGAATTCGACTGTATTGTGCTTGGGTTGTCAGATTTTGATTGTATTGTCGGTATAGATGCTTTGACCAAGTACAGGGCAACAGTTGATTGTTTTCTGAAAGTTGTCAGGTTCAGACCTGAAATGGCAGATGAGTGGAAATTCTTTGGTAAGGGTTCTCGATCTAGAATTCCTTTGATTTCAGTGTTATCTATGACTCGTTTGTTACAGAGAGGTGCAGAAGGATTTTTGGTTTATGCGGTTGATGTACTGAAATCTAGCCCAGCTTTGGTTGACTTACCAGTGGTTAGAGATTTTGCTGATGTGTTTCCGGAAGATGTTCCTGGATTGCCACCCATTCGAGAGGTTGAATTCAGCATTGACTTAGTGCCAGGTACTCAACCTATTTCAAAAGCTCCTTATCATATGGCACTTGTTGAATTGAGAGAGTTGAAGGAGCAGCTTGAGGATTTGATTGCCAAGGGATACATCAGACCTAGTGTATCGCCTTGGGGTGCTCCTGTTCTATTCGTTCGGAAGAAGGATGGTTCTATGCGGCTCTGTATCGACTACCGTCAATTGAATCAGGCTACAGTTAAGAACAGGTATCCTTTGCCCCGAATAGATGACTTGTTCGATCAACTGCAGGGTTCTTCTGTCTACTCTAAGATTGATCTGAGGTCAGGCTACCATCAGCTGAGAGTGCGAGAGGAAGATGTTCCTAAGACCGCATTCAGAACGAGGTATGGTCACTTTGAGTTTATAGTCATGCCGTTCGGTTTGACTAATGCTCCAGCTGTTTTTATGGGTTTGATGAACCGTATCTTTCAGCGTTATTTAGATGAGTTCGTCATTATTTTCATCGATGATATTCTTATCTACTCGAAGAACCGTACTGACCATGCAGAGCACTTGAGAATCGTCTTGCAGATTTTACGAGTTGAGCAGTTGTTTGCCAAGCTATCGAAATGCGAATTCTGGTTAGATCGAGTTGTCTTTCTCGGTCATATTATTTCTGAAGATGGGATTTCTGTCGATCCCAGCAAAATCGAAGCGGTTATGAATTGGCCTAGACCAACATCAGTACCTGAGATCCGAAGCTTCATGGGTTTAGCTGGTTATTACCGTCGTTTCATCGAGGGTTTCTTGTCTATTGCCAAGCCTATTACCCAGCTGACTCAGAAGAATGCGCCTTTTGTCTGGACTACAGATTGTGAGGCTAGCTTTGTTGATCTGAAGAGGAGACTGACCAGTGCTCCAATTCTTTCTATTCCGAAGGGTACTGGAGGTTTCACAGTGTATTGTGATGCTTCTAACCGAGGTTTGGGTTGTGTTCTTATGCAGCATAAGCATGTGATAGCGTATGCATCGAGGCAGCTGAAACCGCACGAGACTCGTTATCCGGTTCATGATCTTGAACTTGCAGCAATTGTATTTGCTTTGAAGATCTGGCGTCACTATCTTTATGGTGAGTCTTTCGAGATCTTTTCTGATCATAAGAGTCTTAAGTATTTGTTTTCACAGGCAGAGCTGAATATGAGACAGAGAAGATGGTTAGATCTGTTGAAGGATTTTGACTGTGAGATCAAGTATTATCCAGGGAAGTCGAATGCAGTTGCAGATGCCTTGAGCCGAAAGCTTTGTTCTCTATCTCTTTCAACTATCGGTGTTTCTCAGTTGGTCGATGGTTGTTGCACTTCTAGTTTAGAGTTTGAAACAGATAGGGAGACTATCAGAGTGTTTGCTATTCAAGCCGAGCCGGAGTTGTTTGTTGCAATCAGAGAAGCACAGAAGTCTGAGCCGAGCATTCAGGTTTCGGTAGAGAAAGTCAGAACTGGGCATCAGTCAGAATTCCAGGTTAGAGATGACGTTTTGTTTGTGAATAACCGTATTGTTGTGCCTGATATTTCGGAGTTGAGACAGCGTATTTTTCGAGAGGCTCATTTCAGTCGGTTTAGCGTTCATCCTGGAGGTCGTAAGATGTACAACGATCTGAAGAGTCAGTTCTGGTGGAAGAGAATGAAGGACGATGTTGCGAGATTTGTATCTCGGTGTTTGAATTGTCAGCAAGTGAAAGCAGAGCGGAAGCGACCAGGTGGTCTTTTGCACAGCCTATCTGTTCCTGAATGGAAATGGGATCACATTTCTATGGATTTTGTCACGAAGCTACCACGATCCGTTCGAGGATGCGATGCTATTTGGGTAGTGATCGACCGATTGACGAAGTCCGCGTGTTTTATTCCGTACAGGATGACGTATCGCCATGATCAGATGGCTGAGTTGTATGTTAGCAATGTTGTGAGATTGCATGGTGTGCCGAAGTCGATCGTTTCAGACAGAGATCCTAGATTCACTTCTCACTTCTGGCACAGTCTTCAGGGGGCACTTGGTAATCGATTGCATCTGAGTACAGCTTATCATCCTCAGACAGATGGACAGTCAGAGCGGACTATCCAGACGTTGGAGGATATGCTGCGAGCGGTAGTGCTAGACTTTGGCACTAGTTGGCAGGATTCTTTGCCTCTTGTCGAGTTTTCTTACAACAACAGCTTCCAAGCGAGTATCGGTATGGCGCCTTTTGAGGCTTTGTATGGTAGAAAGTGCCGATCTCCGCTGTTTTGGGATGAATTGTCCGAGTCACCAGATTTGGGACCGGAGATGCTTAGAGATATGGCAGAGCAGGTTAAGATCATTCAGACCAGAATGAAGTCAGCTCAAGATAGACAGGCGAAGTATGCGAATGTCAGACGTCGACCTCTGAGTTTTGAGCAGGGAGACCGTGTATTCCTTAAGATTTCTCCGTTCAGAGGCACCGTCAGATTCGGTAAGAGAAGAAAGTTATCTCCGAGATTCATCGGTCCGTACGAGATTCTCGAGAAGATAGGCGATCTTGCCTACAGACTTGCACTTCCTCCGTCTTTATCTGGTATTCACGACGTTTTTCACGTCTCTATGCTGCGAAAGTATCAACCAGATATTTCTCATATCCTTCAGCCTGACGAAGCCGAGTTAGACGAGACCCTGAGCTATTTTGAGCGACCGATTCAGATCCTTGATCGGAAAGAAAAGCAACTCAGAACCAAGTTGATTCCGTTGGTGAAAGTGCAGTGGAGCCGTCACGGAGTCGAGGAAGCGACTTGGGAGACAGAATCTGACATGAAACAACGTTTTCCAGAGTTGTTCGGATGACGTGAGTTCTTCTTACTGTCTTTAGTTCTTTATTCTATCTTATGAGTTGTGGTTCTCGTTGATTTCGAGGACGAAATCTCTTCTTAGTGGGGGAGAATTGTAACGCCCCGTTTTTATCTTAAATGAGTTTATTTGAGTTAATCGGAGATTGCAGAGTTCACGAGCCGACTTGATTTTGATCAGGGTTCTTTTTGCAAATTTTGGAAATTTCAGGGACTAAAACACAAATTTTGAGTTTTATATATTATCTACACTTGGAATTGATTAAGGAAGTCTTCTCCTTCTTCCTCATTGCACGCCTCCTCCATTAGAGCCGCCCCCTTCTCATTCCAAGCTTTGGGATTTCAGTCCGAGCTCGATCCGTCCGTTAGAAATTATTTCTGAAGGCAGATTAGCGATCACTGCAGTGAGAGCTCTGTTATATCGTAAGTTCTTCTTCGATCCGATACATTATAGTTTTTGGATGTTGTTAGAATCGTTTGAGATTCGAGTATGTTGTTCTCTACAGAGTTCTGATCGTTTATTATCTGTCGGTTTTGAATTAGAGCGACGTTCGGATTTATTATGATTTTTGGAAGCCATTTTTGAAAATCATGGTTTTGAGATTTGTTGGGTTTGTCTTGTTGTTGTTGTATTAGCATTGAATTGAGTTGTTATCAGTATTGAACTGCTGTCTGCATTTGCCGGTTGTTCAGTTATAGCCGTTATGCCGTCGGTTTGAGTTTTTGGAGATTTTGAACCGTTTTTGAGTTTGAAGTCTTGGTGTGTGAGTGATCGTAGTTGTTGATCAACTCTTGAATTCTTACAGATTCGTTGGAGTTTGTCGAGCCCTGTGTTAGCAGCATTGTTCGTCGAGAGTTGGACGAAGAACGGTATAAAGAGTTTTCCTTGAACCGTTGCCTTGTTGTTGTTAGATTGTGTAGTTGTTTATACAATCTCTTTTGTAGCTTATCCAGATTTGGAGCTACTGCATTGAAAGGTAAAAGCAGTCATCGTAGCGGGATAGCATACTCGGGACTGTTGGTTCTCGAGTTTCCCTTTTTAAATCACATATTGCATTGATACTTGTTCTAGCACGTGGAACTTGTAATTGTTGATTGATTGAGTTTTTGTTATGTGGCTTATGTTTATGTTTCTGTTATGCATTCATCTTGAGCCTACTTTGATTTCAGCGGGCAGAACCGCCCTTTTTGTTAGACGTTTGGGAACTATGATTGAGTGGCCTAGGTCGTAGTATTTCGCCTAGTGCTAGCATACTCATTATGGTTGCTCAAAGTCTAGAGGAGTGGGATACGTGGCACCACCTCGATTGGGAGAGTCGGTGAGTCGTTACGTGATCTCATCCTCGGGATCCCAAAAGCAGAGCAATACTCCCGTGTTTATCAGAATCGATATCCTGGTTTTAAAGACATGCATATCATTAACTTCGACTTGAATATGTGGTTTGATAGCATGTTGCATATTCATTACTTGATATGTTGCTTTTACTGGGATTATCATTCTCACCGGTTATCCGGCTGTTGCTTTGTTTTGTATGTGTACTTGGCAACAGGTGGGGCAGGAACAAGTCAGAAGAGGCATGGTTAGCTTCGAGGGCAAGTAGTAGAAGTGAGACTCGGTTTAGAAGTCGAATTAGCATGTTTATCTAGTTTAAGATTGAAGCATGTTAGAACTCGAACTTGATATGTTTTGTTATTCGAATTAGTTTGTATTCGGATTGTAATCTAAAATCGAATGATGTTGTTGTTGTATCGATTTAGACTTCTGGTTGTTTTTATGCCTTCTGAAAGCATGACTTGTTATGGCATGTTTCCCTACACTCTGTTATTGCATATGTATTTGAAGGCATGTCGGACCAAGCGCGGAATCCCTTTTTTTTTAATCTGCAGCCTGAGCATTTCTGCCCAGGCCTTCCGCGCGCGGGCGAGGCGTTCCTCGCGCGCGCGCGAGGCCTCCGTTGGGCCTCTGAATGGTTTGCCCGCGCGCGCGCGAGCTTGGTACCTCGTGCGGGCGCGAGCCTTTGGTTGGTCTCGGGATCGTTTGCCCGCGCGCGTGCGAGCTTGTTACCTCGCGCGGGCGCGGGCCTTTAAAAAAAAAAAAAAAAAAACTTTTGAATTGTTTTACTCTTGGATTCTTGTTCGCTTACTTGTTGTTTAATCCGAGATTAGTGGTTTAGAATCGAGGTCTCACAAAAACACAGTTAAATTTTTACCTCGTCAAGCAAAGGCTTGATCGTGGACTCCAACAGAATTTAATCTGCTCTTCTTGTAAATCCCGGGAACCGATGACAGTCACGATCTAACTCCGGAATTAGGTCCACGAATGAAAAACAGAAACCCTCTGATTGACTGCACTAGAAATCAATCAGAAGTTTTACGTAGAGAATAAACAAATATGATCTGTTAATTCGATTTGTAATTTTTCACAAAAATCACAAGCCGAATTTTCTCCAAAGGGACAGAGGAATTTTCGAAAAATCCTCTTGAATAGTATAGAGTGAATTTCGAAAATTGCAGTATTCAATGTGTGTAATTTTTGAACCCAACACCTCTATTTATAGATAATTTCTAGTTATAATTGTATCAGGACTCTAACTCTTTAAAGCCCACAATCCATAACTTAAGACCAACAAGCCAAGCCTGTTGTTATAGAAATTAATATAAAATTCATCGTGACTCCGATTGATAAACTGATTACACCAATGTGCACAAAAACCATTTCTGCATCTTTTAGAGTCAAGATAATTTTTCTGAATCCGAATTCAGTGATTTCCAAAAATGTCCATCTCTATGTTATTTTAGGAAATCTCACTCCCTTTAGTTAAGAAGTCCAACTTCTCTTTCATTAAATTTAACTCTTTAAATTTAACTATCTCTATGGGGTTTTAGTAATCCATTACTTGTGTAACCCTCAATGGTTCAGGAATACAGCTAGTCGTGGGCTCACAACTCCTTGTGACTCGGAACAACAATTTCCGACTTACCCATCGAATCATGGTAAGAGCGCCTAGCAACATCGCCCCATGATTCCCTAGGTATTACTGATAGTGCCTGCAAGAACCAGTAGATTTTGGTTAGCGTACAGTACGGTCCCTTCAACCATATATCCCAATCGAATCAACAACCATTGGTATATCGAGAGTCGTTCGAGATTCGATAACTATGCATTACATTTTGGAGATCAAATAGTGACATCGCATGTGTTACTAGGAAAACCCATTAACCTAAAACACATCATGTACTCTGGCCAGAGATTCGTCACACTAATATCTCCTCAGATCACAGAGAATATCCACACTCGCAAGTATGTGGTGAATTCTTGACAACAAAGCATCGACTCCTATATGTGTCGTAACTGTACCCAATCCCGACACCTGATGACCCCAATAGAGTCGGTAAACGAGTCAAATTGAAAGAGTGGGTGCCCAGTGAGCCAACTTGTGGCTATGTGCTTTGATGACTCTTTGTACAAACGATCTTTTGTTTAATGTAATTTACACTTTTATTAATGGCAATGACTTTATCTTTCTTCATATTGTTATATTATGATATACTATTGTTGTTTTGATAAAGACCTTGAATATACTATAGTGTATGTAAGATGTGGTAGAACATGGGGATGTCTATCATGAAATACATCTTATAGTCACTGTATATTCTAAACTGTTCCTAGTCGATTGAGCCGTCCGATAATAAGGATAAGGATCGCTCGAGTTTGAGACTAGCATTTGCGATGTGGAGTACCACGTTTCATTGGTAGGGAACATGGAGATGTTCGAAGCATGCAAATGGATATTCATAGGATGAATAATCGAACTACCCTATCCGGACTTTCCAAGTGGTTATCACTTATCGAGTGGATAAAGTCCGCGGTTTTGGTTGTACACCATTAGTCCTTACTACTTGAAACATCATGGAGACTCTATATGCTAGTACTGTGCTTTGACTCGTTTACCGACTCTATGGGGGTCATCAGGTGTCGGGATTGGGTACAGTTACAACACATATAGGAGTCGATGCATTGTTGTCAAGGATTCACCACATACTTGCGAGTGTGGATATCCTATGCGATCTGAGGAGATATTAGTGTGACGAATCTCTGGCCAGAGTACTTGATGTGATTTAAGAAATGGTTTCTTAGTAGCACATGCGATGTCACTAATTTGATCTTCAAGATGTATTGCATAGTTATCGAATCTTGAGCGACTCTCGATATACCAATGGTTGTTGATTCGATCGGGATATTTGGATGAAGGGACCGTACTGTACGCTAACCAAAATCTACTGGTTCTTGTAGGCACTATCAGTGATACCTAGGGAATCATGGGGCGATGTTGTTAGGCGCTTTACCATGATTCGTTGGGCAAGTCGGAAAGTGTTGTTCCGAGTCACAAGGAGTTGTGAGTCCACGGCTAGCTGTATCCCTGAACCATTGAGGGTCACACAGTGTAATGGAGTTTTAATCCCCGTTGAGATAGTTAAATTTAAAGAGTTAAATTTAATGAATAAAGAAGTTGGACTTCTTAAATAAGAGTAAGGGAGTAGGATTTCCTAAAATGACATAGGGATGGACATTTTTGGAAACCACTGAATTTGGATTCAGGAAAATTTATCTTGACTTTATAATGTGCAGAAATGGTTTCTGTGCACATTGGTGAAATCGGTTCATCAATCGGAGTCACGATGAATTTTATATTAATTTCTGAACGTGCAGGCTTTGCTTGTCGAGCCTCAACTTATGACTAATGGGCCCTAAGCTGTTAGTGGCCTGCATTATAAATAAGTTATTGCAGTACAGAAATTAGACACAACTGGTCATAATTTTGAGAGCAAAATTTCGAAACCCTAGCCTCCTCTCAAGAATATTTCGGCCGACCCCTCCCTCTCTGTCAGAGAAATTCCGGTCTGTGATTTTGAATTGCAGTCTGGAATAAGCGAATCAAATTCGTTATTCTCTTCGCAGAAAACTTCTGATAGATTTTCTAGTGCAATCTATCAGAGGGATTAAACCTCCATTCGTGGACCTGATTGAAGGAGTTCATCGGTTCCAGGGAGAGACAACAAGAGCAGAGAAATCTGTTGGAGTCCAATAATCTCGATTCGAGATTGAAGGTAAAATTTAATAATTGTTATTTAAATTTTACACACACTTATAATTTAATCGTTGAACGGTTGATACCCACACTATGGAATTGTTCCATAATAAAATTTTTAAACTTCCGCTGCACCGGGTATCAATCGTGATTGATCTGAACGCCAGTTTTCCAACAGTGGTATCAGAGCCAGGTTGCTCAGATCAAACGATTAAATTAATCGATTGTACAAAATTTTTGAGTCTCGGTTTTTGAAACAAAATAAATATTTTTAAATAAAAAAAAAATTTCCGGGGCAAAACCCGGGCAGCGATTGGATCGCTGCCCGGTGGGGCAGCAATTGTTGCTGCCGTGCGCCGCCCAAAGGGGGCGCACAGCGTCGCCCACGGTGGCGCACGTCGCCGCCCGGGCAGCGCTCGGCGCTGCCCAGCGCAGCGCAGCGCAGAGCGCTGCCCTGGGCGGCGCTGTGCGCTGCCCACGGCGGCGCACGTCGCCACCCGGGCAGCGCTCGGCGCTGCCCAGCGCAGCGCAGCGCAGAGCGCTGCGCAGGGCAGCGATTGTCGCTGCCCTAAAGGGGCAGCCGGGCTGCCCCGGCCCGCGGAAAAAATTATTTTTATTTAAATTAATTTTAATGTGTTAAAATTTTATTTTTGGTCCGGTCAAAAATTGTTTTTGATTGGTTCACGAGGCATCGGATCGAATTGTTCGAGTCCGAAAATTTTAAAATTGATTTTTGGATAAATTTGAATTTTTGGAAAATTTTAATATTTTATCCTTAAATTGAATTTTGAAATCAATTATTTTTGGTACAATTGATGATAAGATTTGATCTTATGTATATATTAAGTAAAATATGATTTTATCTATAAAATTAGATTCTGTAGATAAAATATGATTTTATTTAATAAAAGGTAAAATATGATTTTATATGTAAAATATGATTTTATATATGAAATATGATTTTATCCTGTTTAAATTTAAATTGCCATATGCATGATATCCAATAAATTAATTTTGAATTAAATGTTATTGGATAAGGATGATCGATTGCCATGACCAATTTTGTAGGTGTATGTTAGGAATTTACATTTGTTTTATTGTTGTTGGTTTTATTAATGGGCCTGGTTTATGGCCCAATATGAATGTCATATGTAATAAAAGTGGGCTTGGTTTATGGCCCGTTCCCACCCCTAAAATGTATCCCCTACTTGTCATTGCTATTTATTGTAAATACATTAGATTTAGTGGGAGATCAAGATTTGAAGATGGTGGGCCCAGCAGACAATAAAGACGAAGAAATGTAAATTGGAAGCTAATGTAATAGGATTGCATTGCATACTGCATATTACCTAGGATTGGACTAAGACTCGTGATTGGCAACCACGAGTCAATTAGAAATGGAATCGATCATCCTATATATAATATATGATATTATGATTGTATGCATGTTTTAGACATAATTGCGTGAATCCGGCAAGCATGCAATAATTTGAAATTGATGAGACAAATTTTTATATAATTAAAAATCCCTCATTTTAAATATGATTTAAAATTGATATCAAGATAAATAAAGGAAATTTAAATTTGTTTAAATGTTCCTACCTTCCATCAACGGTCAATGTATGTGATGCTACCCGCGGATACGGTCCGGCTCATATTATTGGGGGGGCCCGTCCATCGGAAAGCTGTACATTGGATCGACACATGTTGTAAGTTGGGTGGAACTCCCATGGGATCGGCTCATATTATTGGGGGATCCACATGGCGACCGTCCATCACAACTTAATATTGATGGGTCATCTTGACATGTCACTATAAACGGCGTCATATTATTGGGCCCTTATTGGACATGAGGTAAAAACATGGGGGTTGCTTTGGAAGCAATTGGGCTCTACCTTTGAGAATTATGGTTGGCTGATATTATTCGGGACCATAAGTTTGTCAATTGGACTCCATGTTCTCACTAAGGAAAAAGTTTCCCGTTTTCACTAGAGGGTAGTGAAATCGTTAAAATAGTGGGAGTGAGATTCATAAAATTAAATTCGCCTATTTTATGTCTTAGTAAATTGCTTAAACAATCATTGATATATGTCTGTTTTTCTTTTCAGTATTTCATACAATGAATTCGCGTAATCCATTATTCTCGATCCTCGAACAAAACAAGTTAACTGGCGCAAACTATACGGAATGGTTCCGGAAGTTGAAGATTGTCTTGACTTCGGAGAAGATGCTCTACGTGTTAGAGAAATCACCTCCGAAGGAAGCACCAGCTGACGTAAGTCCGGAGGAATTGGCAAAACTTGATGCATGGTGGGACCATGACATCAAGACCAAATGCTATATGCAAGCCTCGATGTCTGATGAACTCCAGAGGCGATTTGAGGACACCGTGAATGCTGCTGACATTCACGCTCAACTCAAGGAACTTTTTGGGGCTCAATCGAGGGCTGAAAGGTTCGCTACTGTTAAGGAGCTAATGACGTGTCGCATGCGTGAAGGGACTTCGGTCCGTGATCATGGGGTACGAGTGATTTGGCTCATACAGAAGTTAGCAACTCTTGATTTGGTGTTGGAGCATGAACTCAACGTGGATTTACTGCTTCTGTCTCTTCCTTCTTCGTTTGACGGATTTGTGGTAAATTTTAATATGAACAAGATAGAGGCCACCCTTGAAGAGATGGTCAATATGCTTGTGACATATGAATCCACACTAAAGAAGGATAAACCAGCTTTCTTGGTGGGCTCCTCATCTTCTGCTAAGAAGGGGCCAAGTACGAAGGGTAAGAAACGTTCTGCCCCACCCAAGAAAGTTGAACCCGAGAAGAAGCACAAGACAAAGGCTTCAAACAATGGAAAATCCAAGGATGTTTGCCATTACTGCAAGAAGCCCGGTCATTGGAAGCGCAACTGCAAGGAATATCTAGAGCAGTTGGGAACTGCAAAGGGTATGTTCTATATTGAAATAAACATTTCACTTAATACTACTTCTTGGGTATTGGATACCGGATGTGAATCTCACATTTGCAATGATTTGCAGGTGATGACAAGAAGTCGCAGGCTTAGAATGGGTGAGACCCAGCTGAGGCTCGGGAATGGTTCCAGAGTTGAAGCTACAGCCATTGGAGATGTTTGTTTAATTTTGCAGAACGGTTTTAAGTTATTTTTAAGAGATGTTTTATTTGTTCCGGATTTAATTAAAAACATTATTTCTGTTTCTATGCTAGATAGAGATGGTTATTCTTGCAATTTTGTGAATGGGATTTGCAATATTTACAAGAATGAATGTTTGATTGGAAATGGACAACTTGAAAACGATCTATACAACTTAAAACTAAAAGACGTTCCAATAAATTATATTGATAAACCGGCGACAACAAACAAAAGGAAAATCGATAGCCAAAACCCGGCAAACCTTTGGCACGCTAGGCTAGGTCATATTTCCTCAAGGAGGATGAACAAGCTAGTGGGAGAGGGCATGTTTGATATGTCTGATATTAACTCTCTACCTACTTGTGAATCCTGCCTAAAAGGAAAAATGACTAAATCTCCTTTTAAGGGGAAACCTGAGCGTAGTCAAAATTTGTTGGATTTGATCCATACAGATGTTTGTGGTCCATTTAGAGTTGGGACTCAACATGGCCACACCTACTTCATTACCTTTACTGATGATTATTCAAGGTATGGGTATTTATATTTGATGAAATATAAGTCTGAAGCATTTGAAAAGTTCAAAGAATTCAAAGCTGAAGTAGAAAACAAGCTAGGTAAAAGTATTAAAGCACTTCGATCGGATCGAGGTGGAGAATACTTGAGTACCGAGTTTTTGGACTATCTAAAAGAGAATGGGATTCTCTCTCAGTGGACTCCTCCTATGACACCACAGCTGAATGGTGTATCGGAGCGTCGTAATCGAACTTTGTTGGACATGGTTCGATCCATGATGAGCTTCACTGAGCTTCCACCTTCGTTTTGGGGCTATGCGCTTGAAACGGCGGTATTGTTGTTGAACAACGTCCACACTAAAGCAGTGGACAAAACACCATACGAGTTATGGAATGGCAAAGCTCCTAAGTATTCGTACTTGAGGATTTGGGGATGTCCTGCTTACGTAAAGCGGACAGTGGGAGATAAGTTGGATAGTCGATCCAGCTTATGTTATTTTGTAGGGTATCCGAAGAATTCAATCGGATATTATTTCTATTATCCTGCTGAAACAAAGGTGTTTGTTTCTAGGAATGCCACCTTCTTGGAGAAGGAGTTCTTATTGGATAAGAAAGGCGAGATGATGGAACTCGAAGAAGTTCGAGATGAACCCGAAATACAAAATAACGATCCTACGCCTCAGGAACCATTACTGGACACGCCTGAACCTAGAAGATCCGAGAGGACTTCTAGACCTCCTGTTCGATATGGTCTTCTTCTTGAAGGGGATCAAGATGAACCCGACATTGGATGTGATCCAAGAAACTTCAAGGAAGCAATTTCTGATGCGGATTCAAATTTATGGCTTGAAGCTATGCAGTCTGAATTGGATTCAATGCATACAAACCAAGTTTGGTCTTTAGTAGATCCTCCTGATGGAATTGTTCCAATAGGGTGTAAATGGATCTACAAGAGAAAGCTTGGGCCTGATGGTAAGGTATTGACCTACAAGGCGCGATTGGTGGCGAAAGGTTACACTCAAAGACAAGGAGTTGACTATGATGAAACCTTTTCACCAGTTGCAATGTTCAAGTCCATAAGAATCCTTATTGCCATAGCTGCATGGTATGACTATGAGATATGGCAAATGGATGTGAAGACTGCTTTTCTTAATGGAGACATTAAGGAAGAAATCTATATGAAGCAGCCAGAGGGGTTCACATCCATGGGAAGCGAGCATAAGGTATGCAAGCTTCAGAGATCAATTTATGGTCTAAAACAAGCATAAAGAAGTTGGAACCAGAAATTTGATGAAACAATAAAAGATTTTGGTTTCATCAAGAACCCGGAGGAACCGTGCGTGTACAAGAAAGTAGTTAAGGATGCTGTGACATTCTTAGTACTTTATGTTGATGACATCCTACTCATTGGGAATGATGTAGGGATGTTGCAGTCAACAAAGATATGGTTATCAGGTAGATTCTCGATGAAGGATTTGGGTGAGGCATCCTACATTCTTGGGATACAGATATATAGAGATAGATCTAAGAGAATGATAGGACTCACTCAATAAACCTACATCGACACCATATTGAAACGGTTTTCAATGGATGGGTCCAAGAGAGGACATCTACCCATGTGTCATGGAGTTTCTCTATCCAAGTCTATGTGTCCCAAGACTGATGAAGAGATAGAGAATATGACACATGTACCATATGCGTCAGCTATAGGTAGTATCATGTATGGGATGATATCTACCAGACCGGATGTAGCATTTGCTCTAAGTGTCACGAGCAGATATCAGGCTAATCCTGGTCAAATGCATTGGAAAGCCGTGAAGGACATTCTTAAGTACTTACGAAGGACTAAGAATATGTTCATGGTATATGGAGGACGAGATCTGAAATTGGAAGGCTATACCGACTCTAGCTTCCAAAGTGACGTGGATGACTCGAAGTCAACCTCTGGATTTGTGTTCATGCTCAATGGCGGTGCTGTCTCTTGAAAGAGTTCCAAGCAGGACACCACAGCGGATTCCACCACTGAGGCTGAATACATTGCAGCATCAGCTGCTGCTAAAGAGGCCGTTTGGATGAGGAAGTTCGTCCAAGAGTTGGGCGTCATTCCTGAATTTGTTGGTCCAGTCCCGGTGTACTGTGACAACACGGGTGCCGTTGCTCATGCAAAGGAACCAAGGTCTCATCAAAGATCCAAACACGTACTGAGGAAATACCACATCATCTGGGAGATTGTGGAAAGAGGAGACATCACTGTCGAACGAGTGGCCTCTGCAGACAATATCGCTGATCCGCTTACTAAGCCCTTGCCAGGACCATTGTTTGACAAACATCGCGAAGCAATGGGTCTACGTAGTATGACTAGTATAGGGCAAGTGGGAGATTGAAAGAGTGGGTGCCCAGTGAGCCAACTTGTGGTTATGGGCTTTGATGACTCTTTGTACAAACGATCTTTTGTTTAATGTAATTTACACTTTTATTAATGGAAATGACTTTATCTTTCTTCATATTGTTATATTATGATATACTATTGTTGTTTTGATAAAGACCTTGAATATACTATAGTGTATGTAAGATGTGGTAGAACATGGGGATGTCTATCATGAAATACATCTTATAGTCACTGTATATTCTAAACTGTTCCTAGTCGATTGAGCCGTCCGATAATAAGGATAAGGATCGCTCGAGTTTGAGACTAGCATTTGCGATGTGGAGTACCACGTTTCATTGGTAGGGAACATGGAGATGTTCGAAGCATGCAAATGGATATTCATAGGATGAATAATCGAACTACCCTATCCGGACTTTCCAAGTGGTTATCACTTATCGAGTGGATAAAGTCCGCGGTTTTGGTTGTACACCATTAGTCCTTACTACTTGAAACATCATGGAGACTCTATATGCTAGTACTGTGCTTTGACTCGTTTACCGACTCTATGGGGGTCATCAGGTGTCGGGATTGGGTACAGTTACAACACATATAGGAGTCGATGCATTGTTGTCAAGGATTCACCACATACTTGCGAGTGTGGATATCCTATGCGATCTGAGGAGATATTAGTGTGACGAATCTCTGGCCAGAGTACTTGATGTGATTTAAGAAATGGTTTCTTAGTAGCACATGCGATGTCACTAATTTGATCTTCAAGATGTATTGCATAGTTATCGAATCTTGAGCGACTCTCGATATACCAATGGTTGTTGATTCGATCGGGATATTTGGATGAAGGGACCGTACTGTACGCTAACCAAAATCTACTGGTTCTTGTAGGCACTATCAGTGATACCTAGGGAATCATGGGGCGATGTTGCTAGGCGCTTTACCATGATTCGTTGGGCAAGTCGGAAAGTGTTGTTCCGAGTCACAAGGAGTTGTGAGCCCACGGCTAGCTGTATCCCTGAACCATTGAGGGTCACACAGTGTAATGGAGTTTTAATCCCCGTTGAGATAGTTAAATTTAAAGAGTTAAATTTAATGAATAAAGAAGTTGGACTTCTTAAATAAGAGTAAGGGAGTAGGATTTCCTAAAATGACATAGGGATGGACATTTTTGGAAACCACTGAATTCGGATTCAGGAAAATTTATCTTGACTTTATAATGTGCAGAAATGGTTTCTGTGCACATTGGTGAAATCGGTTCATCAATCGGAGTCACGATGAATTTTATATTAATTTCTGAACGTGCGGGCTTTGCTTGTCGGGCCTCAACTTATGACTAATGGGCCCTAAGCTGTTAGTGGCCTGCATTATAAATAAGTTATTGCAGTACAGAAATTAGACACAAGTGGTCATAATTTTGAGAGCAAAATTTCGAAACCCTAGCCTCCTCTCAAGAATATTTCGGCCGACCCCTCCCTCTCTGTCAGAGAAATTCCGGTCTGTGATTTTGAATTGCAGTCTGGAATAAGCGAATCAAATTCGTTATTCTCTTCGCAGAAAACTTCTGATAGATTTTCTAGTGCAATCTATCAGAGGGATTAAACCTCCATTCGTGGACCTGATTGAAGGAGTTCATCGGTTCCAGGGAGAGACAACAAGAGCAGAGAAATCTGTTGGAGTCCAATAATCTCGATTCGAGATTGAAGGTAAAATTTAATAATTGTTATTTAAATTTTACACACACTTATAATTTAATCGTTGAACGGTTGATACCCACACTATGGAATTGTTCCATAATAAAATTTTTAAACTTCCGCTGCACCGGGTATCAATCGTGATTGATCTGAACGCCAGTTTTCCAACACAAAGTACAGTACTAGCATATAGAGTCTCAATGATGTTTCAAGTAATAAGGACTAATGGTGTACAACCAAAACCGCGGACTTTATCCACTCGATAAGTGATAACCACTTGGAAAATCCGAATAGGGTAGTTCGATCATTCATCATATGAATATTCATTTGCATGCTTTGAACATCTCTATGTTCCATACCAATGAAACGTGGTACTTGGCATCGCAAATGCTAGTCTCAATCTCGAGCGATCCTTATCCTTATTTGCGGACGGCTCAATTGACTAGGAACAGTTTAGAATATACAGTGACTATAAGATGTGTTTCATGATAGTCATCCCCATGTGCTACCACATCTTACATACACTATAGTATATTCAAGGTCTTTATCAAAACAACAATAGTATATCATAATATAACAATATGAAGAAAGATAAAGTCAATGCCATTATAAAAGTCTAAATTATATTAAACAAAAGATTGTTTTACATAGAGTCATAAAAGCCCTTAGCCACAAGTTGGCTAACCGGGCACCCACTCTTTCAATCTCCCACTTGCCCTAAAACCAACTAGTCATACAACGTAATCCCATTGCTTCGCGATGTTTGTCAAACAATGGTCCTGGCAAGGGCTTAGTAAGCGGATCAGCGATATTGTCTGTAGAGGCCACTCTCTCGACACTGATGTCTCCTCTTTCCACGATCTCCCGGATGATGTGGTATTTTCTCAGTACGTGTTTGGACTTCTGTTGAGACCTTGGTTTCTTTGCCTGAGCAACGACACCCGTGTTGTCACAGTACACCGGGACTGGACCAACAGCTTCAGGAATTACACCCAACTCTTGGATGAATTTCCTTATCCAAACCGCCTCTTTAGCAGCAGCTGATGCTGCAATGTATTCTGCCTCAGTGGTGGAATCCGCTGTAGTGTCCTGCTTGGAACTCTTCCAAGAGACAGCACCGCCATTGAGCACGAATACAAATCCAGAGGTTGATTTCGAGTCATCCACGTCACATTGGAAGCTAGAGTCGGTATAGCCTTCCAACTTCAATTCTCTCCCTCCATAAACCATGAATAAATTTTTAGTCCTTCGCAAGTACTTAAGAATATCCTTCACGGCTTTCCAATGCATTTGACCGGGATTGGCTTGGTATCTGCTCGTGACGCTCAGAGCATAGGCCACATCCGGTCTGGTAGATATCATCCCATACATGATACTACCTATGGCTGACGCATATGGCACGTGTGTCATCTTCTCTATCTCTTCGTCAGTCTTGGGACACATAGACTTGGATAGAGAAACTCCATGACACATAGGTAGATGTCCTCTCTTGGACTCATCCATAGAAAACCTTTTCAATATGGTGTCGATGTAGGTTGATTGAGTGAGTCCTATCATTCTTTTAGATCTATCTCTATAGATCTGAATTCCTAGAATATAGGATGCCTCACCTAAATCCTTCATCGAGAATCTACCTGATAACCATATCTTTGTTGACTGCAACATCCCTACATCATTCCCCATGAGTAGGATGTCATCAACATAAAGTACTAAGAATGTTACCGCATTCTTAACTACTTTCTTGTACACGCATGGTTCCTCCGGGTTCTTGATAAAACCAAAATCCTTTATCGTTTCATCAAATTTCTGGTTCCAACTTCTTGATGCTTGTTTGAGACCATAGATTGATCTCTGAAGCTTGCATAGCTTATGCTCGCTTCCCATGGATGTGTATCCCTCAGGCTGCATCATATAGATCTCTTCCTTAATGTTTCCATTAAGAAATGCAGTCTTTACATCCATTTGCCATATCTCATAGTCATACCATGCTGCTATGGCAATAAGGATTCTTATGGACTTGAACATTGCGATTGGTGAAAAGGTTTCATCATAGTCAACTCCTTGTCTTTGAGTATAACATTTTGCCACCAATCGTGCCTTGTAGGTCAATACCTTTCCATCAGGCCCAAGCTTTCTCTTGTAGATCCATTTGCACCCAATTGGAACAATTCCATCGGGAGGATCTACTAAAGACCAAACTTGGTTAGAATGCATCGAGTCTATTTCCGATTGCATAGCTTCAAGCCATAAATTCGAATTCGCATCAGAAATTGCTTCCTTGAAGTTTCTTGGATCATATCCAATGTCGGGTTCACTTTGATCAACTTCAAGAAGAATACCATATCTAATAGGAGGCCTAGAAGTCCTCTCGGATCTCCTAGTAATAGGCGTGTCTTGTGATGATTCTTGAGGTGTAGGATCGCTATTTTGTATCTCGGGTTCTTCTCGAATTTCTTCGAGTTCCATCATCTTGCCTTTCTTATCCAATAAGAACTCCTTCTCCAAGAAGGTGGCATTCCTTGAAACAAACACTTTTGTTTCAGCAGGATGATAGAAATAATATCCGATTGAATTCTTCGAATACCCTACAAAATAACATAAGGTGGATCGACTATCCAACTTATCTCCCACTGTCTGCTTCACGTAGGCAGGACATCCCCAAATCCTCAAGTACGAATACTTAGGAGCTTTGCCATTCCATAACTCGTATGGTGTTTTATTTACTGCTTTAGTGTGGAAGTTGTTTAACAACAATACCACCGTTTCAAGCGCGTAGCCCCAAAACGAAGGTGGGAGCTCAGTGAAGCTCATCATGGATCGAACCATGTCCAACAAAGTTCGATTGCGACGCTCCGAAACACCATTAAGCTGAGGTGTCATAGGAGGAGTCCACTGAGAGAGAATCCCATTCTCTTTTAGATAGTCCAAAAACTCGGTACTTAAGTATTATCCACCTCGATCCGATCGAAGTGCCTTAATACTTTTACCTAGTTTGTTTTCTACTTCAGCCTTGAATTCTTTGAACCTTTCAAATGCTTCAGACTTATATTTCATTAAATATAAATACCCATACCTAGAATGATCATCAGTAAAGGTAATGAAGTAGGTGTTGCCACATTTAGTACCAATCCTAAATGGACCGCAAACATCTGTATAGATCAAATCCAACAGATTTTGACTACGCTCAGGTTTCCCTTTGAAAGGAGATTTAGTCATTTTTCCCTTTAGGCAGGACTCACAAGTAGGTAGAGAGTTAATATCAGACATATCAAACATGCCCTCTCCCACTAGCTTGTTCATCCTCCTTGAGGAAATATGACCTAGCCTAGCATGCCAAAGGTTTGCCGGGTTTTGACTATCGTTTTTCCTTTTAATTGTTGTTATCGGTTTATCAACATAATTAATTGGAACGTCTTTTAATTTTAAGCTATATAGATCGTTTTCTAGTTGTCCATTTCCAATCAAATATTCATTCTTATAAATATTGCAAATCCCATTCACAAAATTGCAAGAAAAACCATCTCTATCAAGCATAGAAATAGATATAATGTTTTTGACCAAATCCGGAACATATAAAACATCTCTCAAAAATAACTTAAAATTGTTCTGCAAAACTAAATAAATGTCTCCTATAGCTTTGGCTTCGACTCTAGAACCATTCCCGAGCCTTAGTTGGGTCTCACCCATCCTTAGCTTATGACTTCTTGTCATCACCTTCAAATCATTGCAAATGTGAGATCCACATCCGGTATCAAATACCCAAGAAGAAGTATTAAGCAAAACATTTATTTCAATGTAAAACTTACCCTTTGCAGTTCGCAACTGTTCAAGGTATTTCTTGCAGTTACGTTTCCAATGACCGGGTTTCTTGCAGTAATGGCAAACGTTTTCATCTTTTATCCCAATTGAAGCCTTGGCCTTTTCCTTCTTATTTGGTACAATCTTCTTGGGCGGTGCAGAACGTTTCTTACCCTTTCCAATTGGTCCTTTCTTAGAGTTAGAAGAGGAGCCAACCAAGAGTACCGGTTTATCATTCTTTAGTGTGGCTTCATATGTGACAAGCATATTGACCATCTCTTCAAGGGTGACCTCTATCTTGTTCATATTGAAGTTCATCACAAAACCGTCAAACGATGAAGGAAGTGATAGAAGAAACAAGTCCGCGCTAAGTTCATGCTCCAAAGTCAAGTCGAGTGTTACCAACTTTTCAATGAGCCCAATCATGCGCACCCCATGCTCACGGACCGAAGTCCCATCTCGCATGCGGCTCGTCATGAGCTCTCTGACGGTGGCATACCTCTCCGATCTTGACTGAGCTCCAAAGAGTTCCTTGAGGTTCTTGTGAATGTCAGTAGCATTCACGGTATCCTCGAATCTCCTTTGAAGCTCATCAGACATCGAAGCCTGCATGTAGCATTTGGCCTTGATATCATGGTCCCACCATAAATCAAGTTTGGCCAACTCTTTCGGACTTGTATTAGCCGGGGCTTCCTTCGGAGGCGGCTTCTCTAACACGTAGAAAGCTTTTTCCGAAGTAAGAATAATTTTCAACTTACGGAACCATTCCGTATAGTTTGCGCCAGTCAATTTGTTTTGTTCGAGAATTGAAAACAGTGGATTGCGAGAAGTCATAGTATACTGAAAAGGAAACAGACAATAATCAATGATTGTTTAATTAATTTACTAAGACATAAAATATGCGAATTTTAATTTTATGAATTACACTCCCACTATTTTAACGATTTCACTACCCTCTAGTGAAAACGGGAAACTGTTTTCCTTAGTGAGAACATGGAGTCCAATTGACAAATCATGATCCCGAATAATATCAGCCAACCATAATTTTCAAAAGGTAGAGCCCAATTACTTCCAAAGTAACCCCCATGTTTTTACCTCATGTCCAATAAGGGCTCAATAATATGACGCCGTTTATTGGGACATGTCAAGATAACCCATCAATATTAAGTTATGATGGACGGTCGCCATGTGGATCCCCAATAATATGAGCCAATCCCATGGGAGTTCCACCCAACTTACAATATGTTTCGATCCAATGTACAGCTTTCTGACGAACGGGCCCCCCCAATAATATGAGCCGGACCGTATCCGCGGGTAGCATCTCATATATTGATCGTTGATGGAAGGTAGGAATATTTAAACAATATTTAAATTCCCTTTTTATTAATCTTGATATCAATTTTAAATCATATTTAAAATGAGGGATTTTTAATTTTAAAAATTTGTCTCATCATGCAATTTATGTATGCTTGCGGGATTCATAAAATTTAGTCTAAACATGCATACATCAATAATATCATATATTATTTAAGGATGATCGATCCCATTAACAAATCGACCCGTGGTTGCCAATCACGAGTCTAAGTCCAATCCTAGGTGATATGCAAGTATGCAATGCAATCCTATTACATTGTGCTTCCAATTTACATTTCTTCGGTCTTCATTGTCTGCTGGGCCCACCATTTCTTCAAATCTTTGTCTCCCACTAAGTCTAATAAATTTACAATAAATTTCGATGACAAATATGGGATACATTTTTAGGGGTGGGAACGGGCCATAAACCAGGCCCACTTTTATTACATATGACAATCATATTGGGCTATAAACCAAGCCCATTAATAAACACCAACAACAATAAGACAAATGTAAATCACCTAACATATACCTAAAACATTGGTCATGGCAATCGATCATCCTTTATCCATTAATTAATTTAATAATTAAATAATTGGATAAACATGCAAAGGCATCATAATTTAAAAGATAAAATCATATTTTATCTTATCCATCCATAAGATCATATCTTATCATCAATTGTATCAAAATAATTAATTTTATAAAATTTAATTTAACGGATAAAATTTATAAATTTTCCAAAAATTCAAATTTATCCAAAAATCAATTTTAAAATTTTTGGACTCGAACAATTCGATCCGATGCTTCGTGAACCAATCAAAAACAATTTTCGATCGGATCAAAAACTAGAATTTCAAAAATTAAAATTTTAATTAAAAATTAAAAATAATTTTTTCGGGCTGCCCGGGACAATCCCGGGCAGCCCGCGCCCCAAAAAGGGGCCCGGACTGGGCAGCCCGTCGTTGCCCATTGGGCAGCGACGATCGCTGCCCTGGGCAGCGATCAAATCGCTGCCCATGGGCAGTGCGACGTTCGCTGCCCATGGGCAGCGATCCAATCGCTGCCCGATTTGCCCATTAAAATTCAATTTTTAATTTTCGTTTTGTTTCAAAAACCGAGGCTTAAAAATTTTGTACAATAGATTAATTTAATCGTTTGATCTGAGCAACCTGGCTCTGATACCACTGTTGGAAAACGGTGTTCAGATCAATTAAGAATTGATACCCGGTGCAGCGGAAGTTTAAAATTTTATTTTATTATATGGAACGATTTCATATATGGGTATCAAAACTTTTACGATTAAATTTGTTCAAGTAAAAATAAAACACAGTTAAATTTTTACCTCGTCAAGCAAAGGCTTGATCGTGGACTCCAACAGATTTAATCTGCTCTTCTAGTAAATCCCGGGAACCGATGACAGTCACGATCTAACTCTGGAATTAGGTCCACGAATGAAAAACAGAAACCCTCTGATTGACTGCACTAGAAATCAATCAGAAGTTTTACGTAGAGAATAAACAAATATGATCTGTTAATTCGATTTGTAATTTTTCACAAAAATCACAAGCCGAATTTTCTCCAAAGGGACAGAGGAATTTTCGAAAAATCCTCTTGAATAGTATAGAGTGAATTTCGAAAATTGCAGTATTCAATGTGTGTAATTTTTGAACCCAACACCTCTATTTATAGATAATTTCTAGTTATAATTGTATCAGGACTCTAACTCCTTAAAGCCCACAATCCATAACTTAAGCCCAACAAGCCAAGCCTGTTGTTATAGAAATTAATATAAAATTCATCGTGACTCCGATTGATAAACTGATTTCACCAATGTTCACAGAAACCATTTCTGCGTCTTTTAGAGTCAAGATAATTTTTCTGAATCCGAATTCAGTGATTTCCAAAAATGTCCATCCCTATGTCATTTTAGGAAATCTCACTCCCTTTAGTTAAGAAGTCCAACTTCTCTTTCATTAAATTTAACTCTTTAAATTTAACTATCTCTACGGGGTTTTAGTAATCCATTACTTGTGTAACCCTCAATGGTTCAGGAATACAGCTAGCCGTGGGCTCACAACTCCTTGTGACTCGGAATAACAATTTTCGACTTACCCATCGAATCATGGTAAGAGCGCCTAGCAACATCGCCCCATGATTCCCTAGGTATTACTGATAGTGCCTGCAAGAACCAGTAGATTTTGGTTAGCGTACAGTACGGTCCCTTCAACCATATATCCCGACCGAATCAACAACCATTGGTATATCGAGAGTCGTTCGAGATTCGATAACTATGCATTACTTCTTGGAGATCAAATAGTGACATCGCATGTGTTACTAGGAAAACCCATTAACCTAAAACACATCATGTACTCTGGCCAGAGATTCGTCACACTAATATCTCCTCAAATCGCATAGGATATCCACACTCGCAAGTATGTGGTGAATCCTTGACAACAAAGCATCGACTCATATATGTGTCGTAACTATACCTAATCCCGACACCTGATGACCCCAATAGAGTCGGTAAATGAGTCAAAGTACAGTACTAGCATATAGAGTCTCAATGATGTTTCAAGTAATAAGGACTAATGGTGTACAATCAAAACCGCGGACTTTATCCACTCGATAAGTGATAACCACTTGGAAAATCCTAATAGGGTAGTTCGATCATTCATCATATGAATATCCATTTGCATGCTTTGAATATCTCTATGTTCCATACCAATGAAACGTGGTACTCGGCATCGCAAATGCTAGTCTCAATCTCAAGCGATCCTTATCCTTATTTGCGGACGGCTCAATTGACTAGGAACAGTTTAGAATATACAGTGACTATAAGATGTGTTTCATGATAGCCATCCCCATGTGCTACCACATCTTACATACACTATAGTATATTCAAGGTCTTTATCAAAACAACAATAGTATATCATAATATAACAATATGAAGAAAGATAAAGTCAATGCCATTATAAAAGTGTAAATTATATTAAACAAAAGATTGTTTTACATAGAGTCATAAAAGCCCTTAGCCACAAGTTGGCTAACCGGGCACCCACTCTTTCAGCTTCGTGACAAAATCCATAGAAATATGATCCCACTTCCATTCCAAAACTGGAAAAATGTGCAATAATCCACCTGGTTTCTTCCTCTCGGCTTTCACCTGTTGACAATTCAGACAACGGGACACAAACCTCGTGACATCTCCTTTCAATTGCTTCCACCAGAACTGAGTCTTCAAGTCGTTATACATCTTTCGGCCTCCAGGATGAACACTGAACCGACTGCAATGCGCCTCTCGAAGAATACGCTGTCTCAACTCAGAAACATCGGGCACAACAATACGGTTATTCACAAATAGCACATCATCCCTGACCTGAAACTCTGACTGATGACCTGATCTGACCCTCTCTATCGAACTCTGAATGCTCGGATCAGATCTCTGAGTCTCTCTGATCAACTGAAATAACTCTGGCTCGGACTGAATCGCAAAAACTCTGATGGATCTCCTATCGGTCTCGAACTCCAAACCAGAAGTACAACAGTCTTCAATCATCTGAGAGATACCAATCGTAGTAAGAGATAAGGAACAAAGCTTCTGACTAAGAGCGTCTGCAGCTACATTCTACTTTCCAGGATAATACTTGATCTCATAGTCGAAGTCCTTAAGCAAATCCATCCATATCCTCTGTCTCATGTTCAGATCGGACTGGGAAAACAAGTATTTCAGGCTCTTGTGGTCAGAAAATATCTCAAACGACTCACCATAAAGATAATGGCGCCAGGTCTTCAAAGCAAACACGATCGCAGCAAGCTCAAGATCATATATCGGATAACGAGTCTCATGCGGCTTCAGCTGCCTCGAAGCATAAGCTATAACGTGCTTTCTCTGCATAAGAATGCATCCAAGACCACAGTGAGAAGCATCACAGTACACGAAAAAACCTCCCGTACCTGATGGAATAGACAAGATCAGAGCGCTGGTCAACCTCTTCTTCAGCTCAATGAAACTGGCCTCGCACTCCTCGGACCAAACAAACGGTGCATTCTTCTGGGTCAACTGGGTAATCGGCTTTGCAATGGAAGAGAAACCCTCGATAAATTGGCGATAATACCCTGCTAAACCCATAAAGCTTCGGATTTATGGCACTGATGTCGGTCTCGGCCAATTCATAACTGCCTCGATCTTACTGGGGTCAACAGAAATTCCATCTCCTGATACAATGTGGCCTAGAAAAACAACTCGGTACAACCAGAACTCGCACTTCGATAGATTAGCATACAACTGCTTGGCTTGCAAAATCTGCAATACAGTCCTCAAATGCTCTGCATGATCTGAACGGTTCTTCGAATAGATCAGAATGTCATCAATGAAGATAACGAGAACTCATCCAAATACCGCGAAAGATACGATTCATCAGATCCATAAAAACTGCTGGAGCATTGGTCAAACCAAACGGCATGACTATGAACTCGAAATGCCCATATCTGGTTCTGAAAGTTGTCTTCGGAATATCCTCGTCGCGAACTCTCAGCTGATGATACCCTGATCTCAGATCTATCTTCGAATACACTGAAGAACCCTGCAGTTGGTCAAAAAGATCGTCAATCCTAGGTAGAGGATACTTGTTCTTGACCGTCGCTTGATTCAAATGGCGGTAGTCGATGCAGAGTCGCATAGAACCGTCTTTCTTTCTCACAAAGAGAACTGGAGCACCCCAAGGTGATACGCTAGGTCGGATGTAACCCTTGGCAATCTGATCTTCTAGCTGCTCCTTCAACTCTTTCAATTCTAACGGAGCCATTCGATAAGGCGCTTTCGAAATGGGCTGAGTACCTGGTGCAAGTTCGATGTTGAATTCGATCTCTCGAATCGGCGGCAAACTAGGAATCTCGTCTGGAAATACATCAGGAAACTCGCTAACCACTGGTATCTCAGTCAATTGAGGACTAGACCTCTGAACATCTACTACATAAATCAAGAATCCTTCTACTCCTCTCTGAAACAAACGAGACATGGATAACGCGGAATGATAGTTATGTTTTTAGTGCATTTGTTAGTGTCATTTTGTTGTTGTTTTGCATTTGTTTACGTGTTTTATTTATGCATTTTGTTCGTATTTCATTTTTCGTGTTTGCATGATTGGTTTCCCAATTTTGTGATTAGGTTGTACATTTTGGCGGGACTAGGACGGAATTTTGGAGTCATGGAATTGCTGAAAAATTTCTGAAGAATTTGCGCCGCTCGATCTGCAGCTTTTTAACCGATCGAGCGGGCGCCTATTTGATGAAGACAGTAGCCTTTGGATTTTTGGCCGCTCGATCTTCAACTTCTTACCGATCGAGCGGCGCACGTATTTTGAAAACAGAAGGTTGGGAATTTTGGCTCGCTCGATCGGCCAATGTTTACCGATCGAGCGAGCATCGCTATTCGGGAAGAATTTTATAATTTTGTAAACTTTGTTATTTTGGACTCTAAGCTTTATTAGACTTTTAATGCCGTTTTAGGGAGAGAATTATCAGACTTTGGAGATCTCTAAGGCGGCTAGGTATTATTCTTTGAATCTCTTTCTCAAGTTTTCTTCTCTTCTCTTGAATTTTTCTTGAGTTTTCATGAATCGTTGTAGCTAAACTTTTATACTTGGTTGAGGGAGACGAAACCTTGATATAATTTATTCATGAGATTCGAATTGCAGTGTTTAATTCTTGTTAAGTATCAATATTTGATCTGGTTTATTTCATGCTTGTGTGTTTGATTATTAGATTGATCACTTGATAATTCTTTTGTACAATCTATTGCTAAATTAGAATTCAAATCCGTAATTGTTTGAATCAACTAATTTGTGAAGCAACTACGTTTGATATTTTCTGCTGTTGAATTTATTAATTCGTAGGATCAATTATTGACTAGGCTAAATACAACCGCTGGTGTTTGTGTTGTCTAGATTCGTCAGTTTTACTAGTTTGAATGCTATCGTGGATTTAAATCTGATCGCTGGTATTGGGTTAATTTATGGGGTAAGGGTTAATTTAGAATGTTGTTTTCTAATTAACTAAAATTAAGGTAAAACAGGAATTTGATTTTCAATGACGAATATTTAATATGATTAATTATTTTTAGGGAATCGATGATTGAATGAATGAATATCAAGGGTGTAGTCGACCAATACCAAGTCTCGTCTCTTATTGATTTCTCCGGTTTAAATTTCAATCTTGCATTTTAGTGATTATATTTATTTTAATTGCTTAAATTTTCAGTAGTTAATCTCAAACCTCAAAACCCTCCTTTTTATTTTACTTAGGACATATTAAATTTATCTTTCCTCGTGGGAATGATCCCTACTCGCACTACTACATTTTTCATTGTTTAATCTGAGTTGGGTTAATTTGGGCGCGACACGACTAAGCGCTACCAAATTTTGGCGCCATTGCCGAGAAACGGTGTTTAATTTATTGTGTTCCTTTTCTTTTTTGTTTTATTTTGTTTAAACTCACTCTACTTTCTTTTCTTGTTTCTAGTTCTCTCTTGTTCATGCTTTCAGGTGCTTTTGCTGAAGAAGACTTTCTCTACGACCCGGAGATTGAAAGAACCTTACACAAACGAAGGAGAGAACTTCGTAGGCAAAAACAAGAGGCAGCTGCTCGAGCTGCTTTTCCGGAAGAAGAAGAGATGGCTGCTAATGCGAACTTGAGTCTTAGACAATTGGGCACTCCTGATCCTAATCAGCAACCTTTATGCATTACTTTTCATACTTTAGAAAATAATGCAACTTTTGAGCTCAAGTCTGGATTACTTCACTTATTACCTTCTTTTTATGGTCTTGCAGGTGAGGATCCGAATAAACACTTAATGGAGTTCCATGTGGTTTGCACGAGTATGAAGCCCCATGGAGTGACAGAGGAACAGATTCAGCTGAGAGCTTTTCCTTTCTCTTTGAAGAGTGATGCTAAGGATTGGCTATACTACTTGCCCTCTAGTTCTATCACAACGTGGATGGAGATGAAAAGGATCTTTCTGGAGAAATACTTCCCAGCCTCTAGAGCTGCGAACATCCGAAAGGAAATCTATGGGATCAAGAAATACTCGGGGGAATCACTACATGAATACTGGGAGCGGTTCAAGAAGCTTTGTGCTAGCTGTCCGCAGCACCAGATAAGTAAAAATCAATTGATACAATTTTGCTATGAAGGTTTGTTACATCATGATAGGAGTATGCTAGACGCAACCAGTGGAGGAGTTTTTGTTGACAAGACTCCGGTACAAGCGAGGAATTTGATAGAGAGTATGGCTGCCAATTCACAACAATTTGGAACCATCAGGAATGAACATTTACCAAAGAAGAACACCGAGGTAAATGTCTTTTACCTTGAGCAACAATTAATTGAATTGACGTATCTTGTGCGTCAGATGGCTGTAGGGAATGAACAGACTGCAAAGGCATGTGGGATTTGTGCTGCAGTGGGACATGCTACTGATATGTGTTCCACACTTCAAGAAGAATCGGTTGAACAGGTCAATGCTACTGGAGGATTTCCTGGACCACCACAAAGAAAATATGATCCTTATTCCAACACGTACAATCCTGGTTGGAAGGATCATCCCAATCTAAGATATGGGAATCCTCAAGAAAATCAATCGGGGCCTCAAGCACCACCGCACAATCAAGCTTATAGGCCACCGTACCCTCAACAGCAGCAGCGTCCTCAAATTCCAAATCCAGGTGAGTTTCTTGAAAATATTGTTAAGGATCTTGCTACTAACACCGTGGCTTTTCAACAAGAAACCAGAACAAGTATCCAAAACTTGAACACCCAGATGGGACAGCTCGCCACCTCCATCAATAAGCTGGAAGCACAGCATTCCAATGCTTTACCATCTCAAACAATTCCAAACCCAAGAGAAAACGCAAGTGCAATCACTCTAAGGAATGAGAAGGAGTTGAAGATCAAGGAGAAAGAAGTGGAGGCTTCATCCAAGGAGAAGTCACAAGAAGAACCGAAGGTAACTGATGAAGAAGCAACCAAGGAAGAAGCACCAAGAGGTAAGTTTCCTCCACTTTCTGAATATAAGCATGTTGCCCCTTTTCCCTTAGAACCTAAGGAGACTAGAAAAGATGAAGTGATAAAGGATCTTTATGAGACTTTTCATAGATGTGAGGTGAATATTCCGTTGTTAGATGCTATTAAGCAGGTACCTCGATACGCAAAGTTCTTAAAATAATTGTGCACAGCAAAGAGGAAGCAGACACTGAAGGGTTGTCAAAAAGTGGAACTTGGTGAGAACGTATCTGTTGTGATCCAACGAAAATTGCCCGCAAAATGCAAGGACCCAGGTATGTTTTCTATCCCATGCACTATAGAGAATGTTAGACTTGAGAAGGCCATGTTGGATCTAGGAGCATCAATCAACGTTATGCCATATTCTATCTAAGAATCCTTGAAACTTGGTCCATTGAACAAAACTGGAATTGTTATTCAGTTAGCTGATAGGTCTAATGCATATCCTAGGGGAGTAGTAGAAGGTGTGCTAGTGCAAGTAAATGAATTGGTATTTCCTGCAGATTTTTATGTGCTAGACATGGAAAACGGTGATCATAATAGTCCTATTTTGTTAGGCAGACCATTCTTGAAAACTTCCATGACAAAAATTGATGTTCACAGTGGCACACTCACTATGGAATTTGATGGCGAGGTTGTGAAATTTAATATTTATGATACCATGAAATTTCCTGACAGTGATGATTGCGTATTTTCTGTTGATATTGTGGATTACTTGGCGCAAGATTATTGTGAGCATGCAGGAAAAGATGATCTAGAGGTGGCTCTCGTTACACCCATTCAACAGGATGATGGAATTGGATTCAGCGAAGAAGTGAACGAGATTGTGCGAATTCTGAATAATTCGCCTGAGCTACCCAAGTCAGGTAATGTCTCTTACATCTCTTTACCAATCTCTGATACTCGGCGTCTTCCATCTATTTTGCAGGCACCAGTGGTTGAACTAAAGACGCTTCCAAAACATCTCAAATATGTTTTCCTTGGAGAATGAAACACATTACCAGTCATCATCTCCAATAGTTTGGAAGCCGACCAAGAAGAACAACTAGTCAAAGTACTGCAAGAGCACAAGACTGCTATTGGGTGGACTATAACAGACATTAAGGGAATTAGCCCTTTCACATGCATGCACCGAATTTTGATGGAGGAAGGAGCGAATCCCTCACGTCAGCCGCAAAGAAAGCTGAATCCACCGATGATGGAGGTAGTCAAGGCTGAAATTTTGAAACTACTTGAAGTTGGGGTCATCTACCCAATCTCTGACAGTCAGTGGGTCAGTCCGGTCCAAGTGGTACCCAAGAAAACCGTGATTAATGTGGTGAAGAATAAGGATGACGAGATGGTTCCCACCCGTATTCAAAATGGGTGGAGGGTTTTCATTGATTATAGGAAGCTGAACGCCGGAACCCGGAAGGACCACTTTCCTTTACCCTTTATTGATCAAATGATTGAAAGGTTAGCGTGTCACCCTTACTATTGTTTTCTTGATGGATATTCTGGTTATTTTCAGATTGCTATCGCACCGGAGGATCAGGAAAAAACGACATTCACTTGCCCGTTTGGCACCTTTGCATATTGATGGATGCCCTTTGGACTTTGCAATGCACCGGCCACTTTCCAACGGTGTATGGTTAGTATCTTTTCAGACTTCATTGAGCATATCTTAGAAGTTTTTATGGATGATTTTACTGTCTATGGTGATTCATTCGAAAACTTTTTGCCTAACCTTGCACTTGTCCTTAAAAGGTGTGTCGAAACCAACTTGGTCTTAAATTCTGAAAAATGTCATTTTATGGTTGGGCAAGGTTTTGTATTGGGTCATGTCGTTTCCTCTAAGGGAATAGAGGTAGATAAGGCTAAAATTGATATTATTCAGTCTCTCCCTTATCCCACATGTGTGCGGGAAGTGCGTTCTTTTCTTGGCCATGCAGGTTTCTACAGGAGATACATTCAAGACTTAGCCAAAATCGCATCTCCCATGTGCAAACTGTTGCAAAAGGATGTCCCGTTTGAGTTTGATGATTCATGAAAAACATCTTTTGATAAACTCAAAGACTCCTTGACATCTGCACCAATAATCCAGCCACCGGATTGGAGCAAACCTTTCGAGATTATGTGTGATGCCAGTGACTATGCAGTTGGCGCTGTTTTAGGCCAAAAAGTTGGGAAAGCATCGCATGCTATATACTACGCTTCGCGTATCCTTAACGATGCCCAACGGAACTACTCCACCACAGAAAAGGAGCTTTTAGCTGTTGTTTTTGCATTAGAAAAATTTCGCTCTTATCTACTTGGTTGCTAAAGTCATTGTTTATTCTGATCATGCAACTCTTCGTTTTCTGATGGCGAAGAAGGAGGCAAAACCAAGGTTAATAAGTTGGATATTACTTTTGAGCGAATTCGATGTGGAAATCAAAGACAAAAGAGGGACAGAAAATCGAGTTGCTGACCACTTGAGTCGTCTAGTTCATGTTGATGAGGAGCTGAAGTTGCGAGAAGAATTTTCGGATGAGCAGTTATTTTCAGCAAGCGCCGAATTACCCTGGTACGCAAATATTGTTAATTATTTAGTGACTAAAGGGTTTTCTTTTGAATTTTCTAAGGCGCAAAGGGACAAAGTGCGGAGCGATGCGAAGTATTATGTATGGGATGATCCATACTTGTGGAAACACTGCGCTGATCAAGTTATACGTCGATGTATACCCGCGAGCGAGGTAATCCCTATCCTCATGTTTTGTCATTATTATGCATGTGGGGGCCATTTTGGAGGGAAAAAGACAGCAAGGAAGGTGTTATACAGCGGTTTTTTCTGGCCTTCCTTATTTCGAGACGCTTACATGTTCTGTAAGTCGTGCGCTCAATGCCAAAAGACAGGTAATATCTCCCAACGAAAGGAGATGCCCCAAAAACCTATTCTAGTTTGTTAGATCTTTGATGTTTGGGGCATCGACTTCATGGGACCTTTTCCAAGTTCATATGGATTTATTTACATATTACTTGTTGTGGACTATGTTTCGAAATGGGTGGAAGCAAAGGCCACCCGTACTGACGATTCTAAAGTTGTTGCAGAGTTCATCAAGCATAACCTTTTCTCTAGGTTTGGAATTCTGAGAGCCCTCATCAGTGATAGAGGTACACACTTCTGCAACCGAACTGTGGCTAGTTTGCTTAAAAAGTACCATGTGACGCACAGGATCTCCACTGCATATCATCCACAATCCAACGGTCCAGCGGAGGTATCAAACAGAGAGATCAAGTCTATCCTAGAAAAAACCGTGAATCCTACAAGAAAGGATTGGAGCTTGCGTTTGGATGATGCTTTGTGGGCATATAGAACTGCGCTCAAGACGCCGATTGGAATGTGTCCGTATCGGCTGAATTTTGAAAACCATGTCATCTGCCTGTGGAATTGGAGCATCGAGCCTATTGGGCTATAAAAAATTTCAACATGCATATGGATGAGAGTGACGAGCACCAAAAGCTGCAATTGCAAGAATTGGAAGAGATCCGAAATGATGCCTATGCCAGCTCCAAAATTTACAAGGACAAAACAAAGGCCTTCCACGACAAGATGATCTCTAGACGGAAATTCAAAGTCGGTCAGAAAGTTTTGCTCTATCATTCACGACTTCGGTTATTTCCAGGTAAGTTACGTTCACGTTGGAATGGTCCGTTTGTTGTTACTAATGTCTTTCCCCATGGTGCAGTCGAAATTCAAAGTTTGGACACATCCAAGACATTCAAGGTGAATGGTCACCGACTTAAACACTACTATGAAGGAGTCCAAGCGAACATCGGAGGGGACGAGCATGATATCACTCTAGATGTTCCGCCAAATGTCGACTAAATCGTGGCATGCAGTCGAGCTATAGACTGACTGCAAATTTAGTGCTGACTGGGAGGCAACCCAGTGTTTTTTTTCCCTTTTGTTTTATTTGATTTTATTTCTTTTTATTGTTTTGGCTTATTTTTGTTTTAATGTGTTTTTCGGAAATTGTTGAAAATTCAAAAATAATAACAAAAAAAAAATTTTCGGGGCTCGCTCGATCGGTCACATTCTACCGATCGAGCGAGCGTTTTTTTCGGAGGCAGTAAGATGAATTTTTTGTCTCGCTCGATCGGTCACATCCTACCGATCGAGCGAGAGAGTTTTTTCGAAGGCAGTAAGTTGGTTTTTCCTTGTCGCTCGATCGGTCACATCTTACCGATCGAGCGACACGTTTTTTTACGCAGATTAAAGCGCAGATGCCCCTTCTCTCCTCTCTTATTCTATCTCATCATCTCTTATTTCCTCACATCCGTAATCCCCCAAAACCCTTTCTATCCATTTACCTCGTATGATTCTTTGATCTTTATCTTAATCCGCAGGGAATTTATCGGAGGCAACACTACGAATCTCCAGGCACCATCATCTCCGATCATCTTCTCCGGTCTTCTCTCACGCCGGAATATGGCTCACGCCGCTGGTTCGGCTATATTGCTATTTTTTTCAGTCGCCAGTCATCCTCCTTGGTCTATCCATCTTATCAGTCACATCTTCCGGACTCGTCTTCGGTCGTTGATCTCACGTTTCTTCAAGGAGTCACCGGATTTTGTTTGCACACCAAGTGTTCGACGTATTGTCTCTTCTACTCTCGGTGTCATCTTCATACTGTACATGGGCCCTAAACGCACCCGAGTTCGTGGCGAGTCTTCTTCCTAGGCAGCAGATCTCTCTTACGCCAAATTCACCGGGCTCTTTGTCAATGACGTGGCTCATGATCGCTACATCACCGCTAAGGTAACTCGCTCTCCCATTCCCGAGCGTGGATTCGAATTAGCATATGGCGATAGTGAAATTTTTGGAATAATTCAAGAGCTTTGTTGGACAAAATTTAGCGAGCCACCTCCTCCCGCTGTAGTTTCGATTGTCCGGGAATTTTATGCCAATGCAGCGGAACGGACGGATAGCAAGGCGGTTGTTAGGGGGAAACTGATTTCATTTTTACCCCATGAGTTGAATGCTTTGTTTGAAATCCCGGAGGTTGACGATTCTTTTTATCAAAGCATTAAACTTGACCCGGACTTAGATGAGTTGCTTGTCCAGCTGGCATATCCTGGAGCTACGTGGGTTTACCCCGTGTTGTCATTGAATTTCAAAGAGCGTTTTCTGCATGTGCTTCCTACTACATGGTGTGCTTTTGTGAATCGGCATCTGATGCCGATTTTACATTCTAGCGAGGTCAATCTGGAGCGTGCTACCCTCCTTTATGCGCTTGATATGGGGTGGCCAGTTAACGTGGGGCGGGTCATTCATAGTGAGATTCACCGATCGATCACTTCTCCTACCGTGGGTCTCTACTTTCCCATGATCATCTCTTTTTTGTGCATCCGCGCCGATGTTTCCATTCGCAACGATGAAGAGTGGTTGCAGCCTATGCGACCAATTTATGTAGCCTTTATACAAGCAAAGAGGGCTTATCGCATTAAGCATTTTGTGCGCAATGGCCAGTTTCATCTTCCTCCGGTACCCCAGCGACCACCTCAGCCCCCTCGTCGCTCTCAAGCCGATGCTATCCGTGAGCTGACCTCTTTCGTTCATCACCAAGATTCCTACAACGTTGTGGCGGCTCACAACGCTCAAGCTATTGACTCTCTGATCCGCGGTATTTCTACGCACTTGGGCATTGACACTTCTATCGTTCCTGCTGCGCTGCCCTATCCGCCATGCTTCCCATTTCAGTATGCTGCTCCTGTTCCTCTGCCCGAGCTCAAATAGGAGGACGACGCCGACCACTAGACCAGGGGAGTTTTGTTTTTCTTTTGTTTGCATAGCATTATGTTTAGTTGTTTGGTTGTGTTTTGGGTTGTGCTGCATTGGGGACAATGCGTTGTTTAAGTGTGGGGGGGAGTTGCATGCATATTGTTTCATTTTGTTTCATTTCGTTGTATTGCATTATCTTGTTATGTTATTGTGTTGTTGTTGTTGTCGTTTGTTGTTATTCAAATTCATGAGTTGAGGATGAAATTGTTAGCCTATGATGAGATAGTTGAAAAATTATGAATTTTCGAAAAAATTTTACTCTTGATTGGATATGAGAAACCATAGGTTGATTGTTGAATATTCTTAAACACGCATGTTTAACCAGTGAAGTGTAGCGAGGTATTAGATATCGTGGATGTCTGTTGGACCATTTCAAGACATTAGGTGTTTGTGGAACTTGACGGTTCTTAAGTCTTGATAATCTTATTGATAGAGCATTCACTCTCTTGTTTTTTTTTTTGGAACAAACTTGTATAACATGCTTTTGAGCAATCGACTCCATCTGGGTTGCGAGCGAGATGTTTGAAATCCTATTCATCTTGTTTGTGGCTAAGTTTGCGGATAAAATGGGGTTAAGCCTTGAAAAAAAAATCTAGTAAGGCATCAGTTTCATCTGGGCTATAGACGAGGGGATTGAAATTCGAATCCTATCTAGTTATAGCTAAGTTTGCCGGTAATTATTGGGACTGTCAAAAGATCTAGATAATTGGTGCGTATTTTGCTTGAGAGAGTTTATGTTTTGTTGATGGATTGTTGGGAGGAGAGTTCTTGATTGTGAGGCTTACACTGAATTGTTATAGGTCGGCGAACAGTCTTAAAACTTTGTCTTTTGAAGTTGCATGTAGCTGGGGTAACATGACACACACACACGTTCGCATTCGACTGAAGGTGTATCATTGATGATTGAGAGTAGCTATGAACTTGTTTTAAATGCCGGTGGTTTCCTCTGAGGCTATGTTGTGTATGCTCATTCTTGCTTATGTATTTGTTTTGTTTCATTTTGTTTTGCATGACGTACTCGAGGGCGAGTAAGGAGTAAGTGTAGGGGAATTTGATAGTTATATTTTTAGTGCATTTGTTAGTGTCATTTTTTTGTTGTTTTGCATTTTTTTTACGTGTTTTATTTATGCATTTTGTTTGTATTTCATTTTCCGTGTTTGCATGATTGGTTTCCCGGTTTTGTGGTTAGGTTGTACATTTTGGCGGGACTAGGACGGAATTTTGGAGTCATGGAATTGCTGGAAAATTTCTGAAGAATTTGCGCCGCTCGATCTACAGCTTTTAACCGATCGAGCGTGCGCCTATTTGATGAAGACAGTAGCCTTTGGATTTTTGGTCGCTCGATCTGCAACTTCTTACCGATCGAGCGGCGCACGTATTTTCAAAACAGAAGGTTGGGAATTTTGGCTCGCTCGATCGGCCAATGTTTACCGATCGAGCAAGCATCGCTATTCGGGAAGAATTTTATAATTTTGGAAACTTTGTTATTTTGGACTCTAGGCTTTATTAGGCTTTTAATTCCGTTTTAGGGAGAGAATTATCAGACTTTGGAGATCTCTAAGGCGGCTAGGTTTTATTCTTTGAATCTCTTTCTCAAGTTTTTTTCTCTTCTCTTGAATTTTTCTTGAGTTTTCATGAATCGTTGTAGCTAAACTTTTATACTAGGTTGATGGAGACGAAACCTTGATATAATTTATTCATGAGATTCGAATTGCAGTGTTTAATTCTTGTTAAGTATCAATATTTTATCTGGTTTATTTCATGCTTGTGTGTTTGATTATTAGATTGATCACCTGATAATTCTTTCGTACAATCTATTGCTAAATTAGAATTCAAATCCGTAATTATTTGAATCAACTAATTTGTGAAGCAACTACGTTTGATATTTTCTGCTGTTGAATTTATTAATTTGTAGGATCAATTATTGACTAGGCTAAATACAACCGCTGGTGTTTGTGTTATCTAGATTCGTCAGTTTTACTAGTTTGAATGCTATCGTGGATTTAAATCTGATCGCTGGTATTGGGTTAATTTATGGGGTAAGGGTTAATTTAGAATGCTGTTTTCTAATTAACTAAAATTAAGGTAAAACAGGAATTTGATTTTCAATGACGAATATTTAATATGATTAATTATTTTTAGGGAATCGATGATTGAATGAATGAATATCAAGGGTGTAGTCGACCAATATCAAGTCTCGTCTCTTATTGATTTCTCCGGTTTAATTTTCAATCTTGCATGTTAGTGATTATATTTATTTTAATTGCTTAAATTTTCAGTAGTTAATCTCAAACCTCAAAACCCTCCTTTTTATTTTACTTAGGACACATTAAATTTATCTTTCCTCGTGGGAACGATCCCTACTCGCACTACTACATTTTTCATTGTTTAATCTGAGTTGGGTTAATTTGGGCGCGACACGACTAAGCGCTACCACGGAAATCAGAGAAATTCTGGATCGAGAACCCTTACCGAAAAACTTCCAATCATCTGCCATCTCAGGTCTAAAGCGAACCACTTTCTGAAATCAATCTACTGTCGCCCTATACTTGGTCAGAGCATCAATCCCGACAATACAGTCAAAATCAGATAATCCAAGTACAATGCAATCAATCTCAATCGAATTTCCCTCGGATTCTAACACACAGTTACGGACTAATCTTACCGAAACCGTCTCCCCACCTAAAGGTGAAGTGATAGAAACGACATCAGATAATGGCTCAGCAATTAAATCATGCATCACGACAAATCTTTCAGAAATAAAACAGTGATAAGCACATGTATCAATCAAAACATACGCAGGATAACCAAAGATTGAACAATTACCTGCTATCACATCATTCGGAGCTGCATTGGCCTGATCCTCTGTCAGGGCAAACATCCTCGCCTGCTGTCGAGAAGGTTGGTTCTGATTCTGATTACCTCCCTGAGGAGACTGCTGCTGGGGCTGAAAAAAAATGGACTGCAGAAGATGATCTCTCGGGCTGAGCTGGCGGTCGAGAAAAACTGCCGCTCTGAGCTCTATCGGATCCTCGCTGAGGACAGACTCTAGCAAAGTGACCCGGCTACTGGCAGATATTGCAACTACCAAACACGCCTCGACACTGATCAATCGGGTGACGTCCTCCACACTTGCTACACGATGCTCCTGAAAACCCTGAATTCTGTCCGAAACTGAACTGTCTAGAGCCACCGGAGCTCGATGAACTGCTTCCAGACTTCTTGAACTGCTTTCCCTTCGGTCTATACTGATCTCGCCTATTTTTGCCACTGTTGCCTCCCTCAACCCTCTGAGACTGATTTGACTGCTGAGAAGGTTGGTACTGATATTGGGACTACTGAGGCTGAAACTGAACAGGCTGATTCTGAAAAGATCTCTGCTGCTGCTGAGGAGCTATCTGATTTCCTCGCTGCATCAAAAGTCCAGCTTCGGCTCCCTTTGCCTGATCCATAGCATCTGCAAAGTTGTTGGGTCTCCCGATATTGACCAAGGTAAAGATCTCAGGGTTCAAGCCATTGATGAAATGATCGGCTTTGGCTTCCTCGTGATCTGCAATGTGAGGTGCAAACCTCAAGAGACTGTCAAACTTGCTCACGTATTCCTCAATACTCAAGTTCCCCTGCTTCAGATTCGCAAATTCGGCACCCTTTTCCTTACGATACGAGACAGGAAAGAACCACTTGTAGAACTCAGTCTTGAATAAATCCCAAGTAACAACGGTGCCTCGAATCTCATTTGCCCTCTTGGTTGTGGTCCACCAATTCTTAGCAACACCCTGTAGCTGGTGAATGACTAATCTGATTCTACGGTCATCGGTATAGTCGAGAGAATCAAATAGCTGATCGATGTCCTCTAGCCAACTCTCACAGTCAACAGAGTTCTTGGTACCAGTCAAGGTAGGCGGTCGGAAAGATCGAAATCTCTTCAATAAAGTCTCCATCGGGGTCGCGGTTGCATCAAAATGATCCACTCCAGTACTACCCTGATCATTCGGAGGAGTTATTACTGGCGACAGATTCTCAGTAGAAGGAGGAGTAAAAGGTGGTGGATTCCTTCTCAAAGATCGTCGAGGTGCCATCTGATATCAAGGGTTAGGACACAATATCTCAATCACAATCTCAATCTCAAAACTTCGGTGTCCAAAACTCTGCTTTGAGTACTCATGAACCTCAATGATATCCAATGACAGATAATAGCACATTTACAGATATATATCACGTAATTCATGCTTTATAAATTAAATCACAAATCATGTAATTCAATTAATTCAAGAAACAATAAAGCATGCTTGCACGTATTTAAAATAATCATTTAAATAAATCAATCACATGCGAGAATTCAATTCAAGCGGACTCGATCTACCCTGCTCACTCTAGTTCAATTCCAAGAATCTTATCGCTTCGATACCACTTAATGTGAGACCCCGTTTCTAATCTGTCAATCTCGAATAATTAACAAAATCGAACACGAAGAGCCGCGGAAAAACGATCGAAATTTTTTTTTTTTAAAACCCGCACGCCCGCGCCAACCTCAAGCGTGCCCGCGCGTCACTCACTGCCAGCCACGTGCGCCCGCGTGATAATCCTCGCGCGCCCGCGCACAGCTCTCGGACAGAAACACTTAAAGCTGCACAAGGCGGCGCGCCCGCGCATGCCTCTCGGGTTGCTGAAACCTGGACACGAAGATATTAAATCCACAAGCTCAAAGCGATAATCCAAGCAACAAAGGTTCCAACCATAGCTCATACATGAAATAAGGGATTCGAAACACCAACAAAACGCGATTAACAATACAAGTTAGACAATAGGATTTGTTCGACTAATCAAAATAATACAAGGTCAAGACAACCCTACAACACACGGTGTCTCACGTCTATCATTCTCACCCCGAGCTATCCCAAATGACTCGATCCTGCTCCTGATCCTCCTGTTGCCAAGTACACATACAAACAAAGACAACAGCCGGATAACCCGGTTAGAAATATAATTTCTAAGTAAAAGAGACAGGCATGCAATATCAGATAAACATCTCATAACGAAAAGTATCAATCAATAACAATTCAAAATGAGAATGAATGTATGCATGACTTAAAAACTAGGGATTATCAAGTCAGATAATCGAAATATCGATCGGTACTCGGTTGGGATCCCGGGGCCAAGTCATTACAACAACATACCTACACACCCTTTCGGGGTGGATGTCGCACAACTCAAACCCCTAGACTTCAGAGCAACTATAAGAAGTATTCTGGCATTTGAAAAAACTCGAAATCCAAAGTCACTTCAATATAGCTCCCTAAATCGTCTATCTTCAAAACGAATCGAATAATCGGCTCAATATGAATGTAAGTGTAAACAAATAATCAATCAAGATCGCACAAGCAAATAACATGCAGTATGTGATTTTCGGGACTCGAGAATCAATTCGAACTCGAGTATCCAATCCCATTTCATTCAATGTCGTCTTTTACCTTTCAAGTCCGTCGAGTATTCAAATCTGAAAATAACAACGAACTCAAATAAATAATCAATCGAATCGCAACAAATCGAAACACAGAAACTCAATCAATATACCGTCTTCACTTCTCAACTCGAATCAACTCCAAAGTTTGATCTAAACCCGAAACTCCAATCCAAATCTGAAAATGAAGAATATACGGATTCGATATCAATCTACTAATTCGACCAAACCCGGAAATCAAACCGAAATAAACAACCGATAATTTAAACTCGATTTCGACGGCATAACGGCTATAAAAGGTCAAACCAAAAATCAACAACAACATCAATTAACTCCGATCAACTCATATCATCCTTTAATCCAATAAAACAACCAAAATCCAACCAAAATCCAAAACCCCATTTTCGAAATATGCCTCAAAATTCATATAAAATCCAAACTTCGTTCTTTTTCCAAACCGACTTCGAATACACGATCTAGGCTAGCTCAAGCACAACATACTCGAAGATTATCAAATTCTGACAACCCAACAAAAATCAAAGTTCGAGGATCGTAGCAAAACTTACATCAAAATGAAGCCCTCATTGCGGTGATCGTGAATCTCAACTCGGAAATAAAATCTAACGGTCGGATCATGCGAATCAGACGGAAGAAAAGCTCAAAAGCCATCCATGGCTTTCTCGACCCAGTACGTGCGAATGGAGAAGAGGAAGGAGGAGGGAGTGGTTGAGACTTGGTCAACCAAGTGGTAATAATATATAAAATCCAACTTTTTCATTTCGGTCCCTGAAACTCCCAATTTAATTCGATTCAATCCCGACTCAATAAATCTCCAAAATAATTAATAATCAATTCAGTTAATCACGAAAAGTAATTTCAGGGCCTTACACTATTTATTTTGATGCTTTAAAAGAGAATTAAAATTTATTTCTCAAGCTAATTGATTTGTAATTTTAATTTCAAATTTTGTTAAAAGTTCGACGCATATGCTTTGGTCCGCTAGTTATTATAAAGGAAAAATTGCATATATTACCCTTGTGAAATTTCGATTTTGCTGATAACCCCTATGAAGGTTTTTTAAGCTCATAATCCTCTGTGATTCTAGATATGTATCATGCACTCTTTTCAACTAAAAATAACGAAAAAATGACGAAAATACCACTGCTTAAAAAATGAAAATATTAATATAAAATAATTATATATAATTTTCATAGTTATTTAAATAAAATTTGATTATTTTATTCAATTAAATATAAAATTATAAAAAAAATAATTTAATCATTTTTTAAGTAGGGGTATTTTCGTCAGTTTTTAGCTGTAAATGTTTGTTTGCTACATATCTAGAATCTCAGGGGGTTATCAGCTTAAAAAACTTTCATAGGAGGTTATCAGCAAACTCGAAATTTCATAAGGGTAATATATGTAACTTTTCCAATTATAAATTATAACTAGACAAGACTTCTTCGAATGAAGAATGAAATCGGCAACGTCACGAAATCCTATATTATCTTATAAATACACGTTTCCGATTTTGGAATTTCTGCGTCTTTGAGATACAAAAGATTGGATTTTTCTATGCTACACCTGAAGTACTTCTCCCTCCATGATGTGGTCAAATATTATTCCTTGGATCATCCACACTCATGTCAATTTTCATAAAAATACAAGGGACCCACATGATCTAATGGTGTTGAATTAGGAGGTGAAACACTTCCGATGTAGTATAGACTAACCCCAAAAGATTGTTCTTCGTGTTTTTGGACGTTTACCCAAACTATATGACAATGCATCAAAACTCACTAGAGTAAGTAATTTGATTATTGTAATGGATGAACAAATTAAATACCCCTTTTAATTCGATAAAAAAATATTTTATTTTTTAAGAATTTATTTTTCTAAATTCTAAAAATAACAAATGATTTGTTAATCATAGTCAATAACTTAAATGTACTAAAAGTTAATACACAACTTATTTATTTTGAAAAATATTAATTCTGTTAAAAATCTAGTGCACTTGAACTATCACGTGTATGCCTTGCTAGTTATTCAAGATGCACCAGCTTTTCTCTCTCGGATCATTTGTTTATCTAATTTTGGTTGAATTTTCGATTTGAAAAATGACCTTCAATATTATATTTCGATGCACCGAAAGGTTGTTTTTAGAATATAAATTTTTGGTCAGGTTTAAATGACAAAATATCTCTTGTTTTGGATAGTTGTTATTAGTGGTCATGTTCATCGATCGATTCGGTTTCGTTTTCAATTTTGCTCTAATTTTCTCGAAGGGTGAGGATCACTTCACAATTGGGGAAGTAGCCTCCAATTTTGTGCAGAAATGTTAATAATTTAAATGAGGCCCATATTAAAAAATAAGCAACATCGAAAAATTTCAAAAGGGAGATATAAATCATACTAAAATAATAATATAATATTTTTTTCTCGTTATTAACAAATACACATCGTGCACTATCATCTAAAAAGAATAACCTAAATATATAGACAAAAACTCCTATAAGACGATCTCAAAGATATTTTTTTGAAACGAGTCTCTTATATGAGTTTTTCATTAAAATTATTACATTTTATATATCGTGTATAATTTTTTTGTTATGACAAAGAAACCACAACTGCTGTATTCCATGTGATGTGTAATGGATAAATTTTTGGGTTAACATATACCACATTTAGAGCTGTCAATTCGAGCCGACCCACCATCAAGTGGGGCGGGGCGGGACGACCCGAATTGATGGTGGGTTGAGAATACCCCAATCCAACCGATCGTTAACCCACCAAAAAAGAATTCAAAAAAATTAAAAAATGTGAAAAAATTTAAAAATATCATATATAAACAATTATAAATGATATACATATTTAAAAATTCATTAATAATAAATCATTATAAATAAAATAAATTCTCAAAATTAATCAATTAAACATAAATTATAATAAATCATATAAATAATTTAAAGCTTATAATCATATATAAAAAATTTCAAATAATATAAATTGTTGAAAACTTATCAACCATTCATAAAATATTTAAAATATTAATTATAATATAATTTTTTAAAATATAAAAAAAAATTTGCGGGTCGGCTCATCCCGCGTCCAGACGAGCCGCCAAGCATAACCCAACCTACATTTTTTTTTAGTGACGGGACGGACTGATCCGATAAGTCAAACTCGAATTGACGGCTCTAACCATATTAACCAGATAAAATTCCATTATGTAAACCAATGGATTGAAATACAGTGGTCAGGAAACCATGCAGGGTTGGACCTTATGTAAGACGAGAGAGACCATCGTCTCAGGGTACGGCCCGGAACCGATTTTTTATATTTTTTATTTTGATTATATGTATATGTTGACTTAAATAGATACTAGGGGTGGGATCGGGTCGGGATTCGTCCCGTAACCCCCTTACCCGATTCTCGTCCCGATAAGAATTGAAATATTTTTTTCTCCCGATCCCGCACCCGAGAAGTATCGGGATCCGAATGTTCGGGATCACGTCGGGTCGGGAAAGGGTAATCCCGAACAATATTTTTTTAAAAAAAATTTCTATGAAAATATATTTTTTTAAAAAAATATATGAAGAAATTCAAAAAATTCTTAGTACATTATAAATAAATTAAAATTTCTTTGTATATAACCATTAAGTACTAAAACATCTTCTTAGTACAATATTACAAATAAACTAAAATAACTACTTAATTAATACAATTAAAACATATAATTATTCATAATAATAAAAAAAACAAAATAAAAATTTATAAGTTAATGTTAATATTAAAAAATATATATAAATATAAAAAATAATTATAAAGTAGATAATTATAAAACATTAATATTAAAAAAGAAAATTATAAAAAAAATCTATTTTTTTAATTAAAAAATATTATTAATATATTCGTGTCGGGTCGGGAATCTCGTCGGGTAGAGTTTTCGATTCCGATCCCGAAATTGATCGGGTCGGGAAAAATCCAGACCATTTGGATCGGAAAAAGTTCGGGATAGAAAAAATTCGGGACGGAAACGAGTTGAAAATCGAGAAGGATCGGGAATTTTCTGAATTTTGTCAGCCTTAAATCTTAATAGACACGGCCTATAAGGTTAATATTTTAGCCTTTTTTGTATTTGTTTGAACTCAATTATTTAGTGTCATATGTAAAATCCTAATCCAAAGGCACTTCAATAATATTTTAGCCCCTTGAATCCTACATTAATCAATTTCTCTTCTTTTGTTCATGCTCTCATGGACTTGGTCATTTTTTTAATAACTTGTAGATATAATATAAATAGACTTCTCAGTTTTTGTTGAATTTGGAAAATTTAAATAGTGGGCTTTTAACTAGCTTGATAAAGTTTTCAATGAATCTTAAACAATTTTTGAGTCACCGTATAAGACGTTCAGATATTAATGATGATGATTAGTTGTGTGTTGGAGTTGATGATCATAAGATCATGTTATTTAATTAATTAGTGAAAAAGATTAGTTGATATGCTACCGTGTTTGGTGAAACTAAATAGTTATTTCCAAATACATAATTATATTGTTATACTATCTTGTTAATCATACCAGTAACAGTTGAATCAACTAAAAAAAACTATGTTGTTAATTGGGAGAGAAATGGTTCGAAAACTGGATTATACAATTTTGATAAATATGTTTCTTTCTAAAAAAGTTAGATGAGTAGTATTTATTTAATTATTTTAAATATTTATTAACTTGTTATTGATGTAATATATTATCTCTGATATATTTATGTTTTGTTTAGTGCATTTGTATTTGCCAACTGCATTTTACAACTATTTATCGCAATAAGAGGGTTTTTTTTTTTTTTTTGCCTCATACACCATCGAACACATGCACGACTCTGAAATCATGCAAGTCATATAAACTACACTAGGTAAATGACACATAAATATCCTATGAAACAAACTCGTACAAAAAAGTGATGATATGAGAAATAAAACTCATACATCGATTGAATGCTCATGTACTCCAACAACTAGTACATTTCGTGAGGAGCGATTATATTGTATACTTTGTATATATTATCTTTATAGTAAAAGTAAAAACTCCGACTAAGATATTCAAATATTTAAAATGTTTTTTTCTAATATAACTAATTTATTTAATTTTTCAAAATTACTTCATTCCACGTACGTACGTGATCCAGATTTCCAGACTATTTCTTAATGGACAATTATATCACATTTCTTCTCTTGTCACATTAAGAAAGTGTTTGAAAAAGCTTCTACGAATCACTTTTCAGTTTTTCTTTTACAAAATTTCAAATTTTTGTAAAGGATAAGCTGAGAAGTGAGAAATGTTTCCTAGAAACTCTCCAAAACACGAGCTAAATACACCAAAAATATAATTACACTATCTAATTTCTCACACCAATCAACTTAAAATTAAGCTTTCTTAGTGAAATTAGATAATGCTAAACATTCACCTTAAATATTTATTAATGTTCAAATTATATCTGCATATAATAGACGTTGGGACTTAGGGTTTGCAGACTCATGTACAGTGCACCAATAAATTCTATGCAAAGTATGTTTATTGATAGAGTTCAATAAATTAATCGACAGTAAAGTTGGTTTGACATATTTTATAAAATCAATATTTCTTCAAATAATATGAATTAAATCTTGTTTTCGGTGGCTCGTCACATAAGAAGTCCAAAGTTACACGTGTTGACATGGAACAATTATATGATGGGTGAAAAGTTATTGGAATATGTTCTATATTATCTTCTGTATATTTTGTATTTTGTATTTTTCTTTTATCTTTTAGGTTTTTTAGTTGTATATAAACTAGTCTTGTATTCATTCTTGAGAATATATCAAAACAATATTATTACATCGGTTTCTACATGGTATCACGAGCCTTTGGCATACGCCACTAAAATATCCTTAACCCTAGCCGCCGTCGACCTCCCTCTTTGCCGAGCCGCCGCTGCCGTTTTTCCATGGCCGCCGCCGCCACTACAGCTGCTGCCCCTGCCACTCCGATCTCCTTCAATGCTACTGCTCATGCGCCTTTGAAGCTCACCTCCTCCAACTTTCTCTCATGGCGTCTGCAGTTCACGACCCTCCTTACTGGTCATGATCTGCTTGGATTTGTTGATGGTTCTCATCTCTGTCCGGCCAAATTAGTTACAACCGATACCACTTCAACGCTGAATCCTGCGTACACCGCTTGGATCTGCCAGGATCAACTGATATTGAATATTATCATTGGATCACTATCTCCGTCATTGATTCCTTTATTGCTACTGCCACCACATCCGCAGATGCTTGGAACACCCTTGCCCTTACTTATGGCAAGCCCTCCCGTGGCCGCATAACCCAGTTAAAGACGCAACTTCGCAATCCAATCAAGGGCAACCAGTCCATCACTGAATTCATGCAATTCATCAAATCCAAAGCTGATGAACTGGCTCTCATGAATGCACCTGTCGACATCGAGGATCTCACCATCAAAGTTCTTCATGGTCTGAATGATGATTATAAAGAACTTGCTCATGCTATTCAAGCCCGTGATTCTGCAATATCGTTTGAGGAGTTACATGATAAACTCCTAAATCATGAAGCTCATTTGGCTGCTCGCAGGGACACCCAGATCACACTTCCGGTCACCGCCAATCCGTCTGCCAGATCGACTGGGGGCTTTCGCCATTCACTGCCCGTCGCAACTAACGCCCCCGTCGCGCACCACCAACCCATTCGCCACCCTGGCGGCTGGGCTTCGCGGCAGCCGCAGCAATCATCTCCGTCAGCAAAAGGACAGCGTGTCCCTCGACCCTATCTTGGGCGTTGTCAGCTCTGCGGTCATCAGGGGCATTCTGCCAAACACTGCCCGAATTTTCAGTATCTTCCAGCTCCTACGGCAGCTTCTGGGCAGTCTTATTCCGCCTCTGGTCCTTCTGCTTCCCCAGCGGCTTACTCGCTTGCACCGTTTTCTCCGTCTGACTGGATTCTTGACTCTGGCGCCACTCATGTGGCATCTGATCTTGCCAATTTCTCAATGCATGACCCTTATGTGGGTTCTGATGGTGTAATTGTTGGTGATGACACTGGTCTTCCCATCACCCACACAGGTTGTCTCTCATCACCCATTACTTCTGCTTCTCTTCAATTTCCTCATGTCTTGTGTGTGCCCTCAATTTAGAAGAATCTTTTATCAGTTTTACAACTGTGTAAATCTAATGACGTCCTGGTTGTTTTCTCTTCCTCTGCTTTTCAGGTGAAGGACCGTCGCACCGGGGCAATTCTCCATCAGGATCCACTTAAAGATGGTGTCTACTCCTGGTCTGCGCCCACACCGTCTTCACCACTGGCATTTACCTCCTCTTTTGTGTCTCAGCCCGTCTGGCATCATCGTCTAGGTCATCCATCTGATCGAGTCCTACGTCAATTAGTAGTTTCTAAGTCGTTGTTGTCCTTTAATTCTCCGTTGCATCGTTTTAATTGTAACTCTTGCCAGTGCAATAAATTCATAAATTACCTTTTCATGATTCTTCATTATCCTCTCAATTTCCTTTTGAACTTATTTTTTCTGATGTCTGGACCTCCCCTGTTCTTTCTAGTGATGGCTATAAATATTATGTTATCTTTGTTGATCACTATAGCAAATATATTTGGCTTTATCCTTTAAAACATAAGTCGGACGTTCTCCCTGTTTTTCGGTGTTTCAAGTCACTTGTGGAAAAACGTTTTGGTCGTCTCGTTCTCACCATATACACTGATAATACTGGTGAATTTCTTGCTCTCAAAGACTTTCTTAGTCTGCATGAGATTTCTCATCTGACCACTCCTCCCCATACTCCTGAACACAATGGCTTCGCTGAACGTCGTCATCGTCATGTTGTTGAAACTGGTCTAGCGCTTCTCCATCATGCGTCTGTCCCTACCAAGTTTTGGCCTTTTGCCTTTGCCACAGCAGTTTACCTCATCAATAGACTTCCTAAACTCAATTTGTCCTACATGTCGTCCTTCGAACGCTTGCTCGGTGTCCCCCCAAATCTCTCTAAACTTCGTATCTTTGGTTGCCTTTGCTACCCCTGGCTTCGCCCATATTCTTCCCACAAGCTTACCCAATGCTCATCACCTTGTGTCTTCCTTGGTTACTCCCTCACACAGAGTGCCTACCTGTCTTTTGAGTTATCATCTGGCAAAATCTTCGTCTCGCGTCATGTTGTCTTTGTCGAGTCTGAATTTCCCTTTTCCAGTGGTGGTTCTGGTGCAGGTTCATCTCTGGGAGTGCCGTCTGATGTGCCGATGGAGGATTCCCTGGCTGCTGCTAGGGGTGTTCAAACTTCGGATAAAACCAAAAAAACCGGAAATCCAAATCGGAAAAACCAAACACCGAACCGAAAACCGAAATTTGAAATTCGGATATAAATGTTAAAACCGAAATTTATTTTGTTCAGTTTCGGATTATATATCTCAAAACCGAACCGACCGAAAAAACCGAAATTTTATTAAATTAATAATTTTATTTATATAATTGTTTATATTATATATTTTATGAGATGATACCTAATGAATAAAAAATCATTTTAAATAATTTTTAGTTGATTGTTGTTTATTTAAGTCATTTAGACTTTGAATTTAAATATTTTACAAAAAAATCATTTAAAAGATAACATATTATATTTTAAAATATATTTATAATATTAATTAAAATAATTATATCAAAACCGAAATAACCGACCGAAATAACCAAACCGATTTAGTAAAAAACCGAACCGAACCGAATTAAAACGGTTCGGATATCGGATTATATATTTCTAAAATCGAAAACCGGAAAAACCAAAATAAAAAACCGAAAACCGGACCGAACCGACCGATGAACACCCCTAGCTGCTGCTCCTTCACTACCTTGTCCACTTGAGCCGTGTCCTGTGCCAAACACCTGCACCTCTGCTACACCACCCCTGAACCTGCCACCTATCACGACCAAAAATTCACCTCCACCTCCACCCAACCAAACGGCCGTCCCCCCTACCCAACCATCCAGCACCCATCCTATGGTTACTCGCTCCAGAAACAATATCTTCAAACCCAACCCTCGTTTTGGCCTCACCGTTGTTCCTGACTTCACTACATCTGAACCAACCACACATACTTCCGCTCACAAGGACCCTCGCTGGCGTCCAGCCATGTCTGAGGAGTTTGATGCTCTTCTTCGTAATCACACATGGGATCGTGTTCCCTCTGATGTCTCTCAGAATGTGGTTGGCTGCAAATAGGTGTTTCGGCTTAAACGAAAACCGGATGGCTCTGTTGATCGCTACAAGGCTCGCCTTGTTGCGAAGGGATTTCATCAGCGTCTAGGTCTTGATTACTCTGATACTTTCAGTCCTGTGGCGAAGCCCACTACTGTTCGCATTTTGTTGTCTCTGGCTGTCTCTAATGGGTGGTCTCTTCGTCAAATGGATGTGAATAATGCTTTCCTGCAAGGTCAATTGGATGACTGTGTCTATATGGCTCAACCTCCTGGTTTTGTTGATGATTCGCTACCCTCCTATGTTTGTAAACTGAACAAGGCAATCTATGGTCTCAAACAGGCACCGCGCGCTTGGTATACTGCGCTTCATCAGTTTGTCATCAGTGTTGGCTTTACTTGCTCTCTCGCTGACACGTCTCTATTTATTTATCGTTCTGGCGATATTACTATGTATCTCCTTGTCTATGTTGATGATCTCATTCTCACAGGAAATAATTCTGGTGCTCTCCAGGGCTTCATCGATCGCCTAAGCCGTCGTTTTTCTGTCAAAGATCTGGTTTCTTTATCGTATTTTTTAGGTATGGAGGTTGCTTAATATGCAGGGGGCCTTTGTCTATCGCAGAAAAAATATCTTCTTGATGTTCTCACCCGGACGAACATGACTGACTCCAAACCAGTTCAAACTCCGCTTGTCACGACTGCAGCTCTGCACCTGCAGGATGGCTCTTTTCCTGCTGATGCCACCCTGTATCGTGCAATATCTGTCTTTTACTCGGCCTGACATTGCCTTTGCTGTTAACAAATTATCTCAGTTCATGCACTCTCCTTCTTCCCTGCACTGGGGTGCAGTCAAACGTCTCCTGCGCTACTTAAATGGTACACGCTCCTATGGTATTCTTCTTCAAAGGCATTCTTTTCCGACCTTGCATGCCTACTGTGATGCGGATTGGGCTGGTGATCCTAATGATCGCACCTCCACTGGTGCCTATATTGTGTTCTTAGGTTCAACTCCAACTTCGTGGAGCTCCAAAAAGCAGGGGACTGTTGCTCGCTCGTATACTGAGGCCGAATATCGTGCCACTGCATCTACAGCTGCTGAAATACAATGGGTTCGATCACTTCTTGTTGAACTTGGGGTTGCTGCTAGCCTCTCTCCAGTCTCCATCTACTATGACAACATTGGGGCCACTTATTTCTGTGCTAATCCTGTTTTTCATTCTCGCATGAAACATATTGCTCTGGATTATCACTTTGTTCGCGAGCTGGTTCAGAGTAAACAAATTCGAGTTTCTCATGTATCGTCGTCTGATAAGCTGGCTGATGCTCTGACAAAGCCGCTTCCCAGTGCTCGTCTGCGTCTCCTATGTTCCAAGATTGGTGTCTCTATGAGCTCACCATCTTGAGGGGGGCTATTGGAATATATTCTATATCTTGGAATATATTCTATATTATCTTCTGTATATTTTGTATTTTGTATTTTCCTTTTATCTCTTAGGTTTTCTAGTTGTATATAAACTAGTCTTGTATTCATTCTTGGGAATATATCAAAACAATATTATTTCATCGGTTTCTACACAAGTTTCTTAGAATGCGTGTAAGTGAAGACATAAGCAAGTTGAAAAACCCGTCTTGACATGATGAAAAAATTTGTTGAATCTGGGACGTTACAATTGACCAATGTAAATTGTGTTTGAGACTCAATTGCAACAAAAATAAACATAATATAATTTAGTTTGTTTTGTTTTGTTTTATTTTTTTTTTTTTAAAAAAAAAACATATCAATTTCTTTTGTTCCGACTTCCGAACTTACACATCAACCTCACATCACAACTTCCCAACATGAAGTCCGCGCATAGATGAAAATTGGACTAACTAAAATACCAATTTGTTGCAATAAAATTAAATTTTGACCAATTAAAAGGAAAATTTTATATAGGCAAACTTACATACATATTTTGTGAATTTCGTTTTTTGTGGTGCTATTTTGAATTGTTTAAGTTTTTTATTTTTTTCGCCCCATCTCGAACTGGTGATTGTCAGTTTTATCAGAATAGATTATCATTATTTGATATTTTAATATAATAAGACATTAAATAAATAATAGTGTTAACGGTATGATCATACCAAATTTTGTCCTATGCTGGCTGAAAAAGTGAAAAGAAATGAGAAAATGATTTATCAATTAATTAATTTAAATCTTGGATCATGAACCACATGATATACATAATTAATATTATAAGTATTTTTATATTTATTTGTTTATTTGATAATTTATATGCTTAAGGAATATAATAGTTTATAAACTCATGCAGATAATCAATCATAAATTAAAAGCTTAGCTAGATAATAACAATATTATTTTTACTATGTCTATATGTGTGACTGATCGACTTAATACATATTACTATAAAAAAATTAATATTTAAACATACAAAATAATATTTTTTTATGAATCAGATTCAATAAAACGATCTTATACAAATTTAATTTCATGTAATATTCATCGCTTTATACCTAGTTGTTTGCATGGACGGAGCCACCCCAAAGACTGGGGTGGGCTCCAGCGTAAAGGGTTGATTTTTAAAAAATTAAAATTAAAAATTATAGTCTATATGTAATCTTAGCTCAAGTTAATTTTTTTAATTATTCAAATACTCGATCCAATTTATTTTCTAAAATATATTTGTGAGACTTGTTTGATTTGATTTATATTTAAAAAAAATCAAAGAAGAAGAAACCAACTCTTATTCAAGTCATTTTCTCATTCATGTTTCTTCCCACCTGCTTTAAAAATTCAATTTTTATCAAGATTTTATATTTCCTAAAATTAGATTTTGTTGTTTTTTAACTCCTTGATATTATTAATATGTGCAATTGTCGGTTTCTTGTAAATAATTATGAAATGGACTTTTTGAAATGATTTAATTTCATTCCGTTTCTATGATTTTCTATGTCATTTTTTTTATTTTCTTAATTGAAAAATGAAAATGATCTTTATTTTCAAGTGATTTATTTGTAGGATTTATAAATTTTGTTGATTTTATATAGAAAATGAAAATGGAAATTTTTGTTTTTAAAGTTCCTTAATTTTTTTTATTATCATAAATGAGATATTTTTGAGTGGTCCACGTTAAAATTTTTTTCATGATGTACTATATTACTTGAAACATCATATTTTTTTATTTTGAGAATATTGTAAGGATATCAATTAAGGAGAAGATTTAATATATTATATTGTGAAACTTAATTTTTTTATAACCATCAAAATTTTTTCAAAGTCAACTCATTTGAAACATCGATCACATCTTTGGCAGTTTATTATATTTTTTTTGCGTCACTATATAATATTTGTAGTTACCATTAAATATGTTGCATTAATTATAAATTAGTCTTTGTTATATTTTAAATTTTAAATATTTAATTTATATATATATTTATATATATATGTCTTTGTTATATTTTAAATTTTAAATATTTAATTTATATATATATATATATATTTATCGAATTGATCAGCACATGGTGAAATTTTTTTCTGACTACGCCCATGATTGTTTGAACCTTTTTCTAATTGGTTAGTGAAGTTTGTAATCCAGGATCTTATGTCTCTTTAATAATACTACAAATTTTACTAAAAAAAAAAACATAAAATTGTGGTTATCCTTCACAGTTTTCTAAAACAAAAAATGTTATTATTATATATATATTTTTTCCATATTAGAAATCAAACATCTCTATATCATACGTAGATTGTTATTGTAACTTATAAAACATCTTACCAGAATTTAAATATTGGGAAACAAGAGATTAACGTACATAGTGACATTTCGATTGAAATCTGATACTTACGATATTGTATAATTTAAATATTTAAATTTTATTGTTGAGATGAATCATATATAGTTTTTTGTTCTTGATAAATATTTAATTATAAAATTAAAATAAAATTCAAGATCATATACCCAATCCACGTTCACATGAATTGCCCATAAGATTAGTAAGCGATTAATATGAATCTATGATAACTGATCTCTATAGTATAGAATTATATTAAAATTTCACTATTATTAATTATATCATTTTTAATATTGTAATCAATTTATTGATTGTGATGATATGATAAAAATCCTATCATATCTTTATTTATATTTTATTGATATATCAGAATATTGTATAGATATCCATAATTTTAGTTGAATTATACATTAAAATTCTACATGGACTGAGACTGTCTTCCTATAAATAGGGGTCTCTAACTCTTATTAAGGTAACCCTTTTCTTACATATCTCACACATGTCTTTTACACGTTTTTCACATATATTTTTTATCCTTACAATTTTCTTAATTTTTCTATTGGCTTCGTCTCCGGGCGAGTCATCTCATATGTTTTCTTTGATACACAGAAATATTTTCGGATCACATACTTTTTTAAAACAATTTTATGTAAACATTTTTTGAGATTAATTTCATGTAAATTAATTTTATGTTTTTTTTTATAGAAAAAAATTATGTAATTTTTTTTTTTTTGAAGCGAATGTAAAATTTTGATATAATGGAAACAGTAAACGTTTCTACTGATTTTATTTTTTACAAAAAAAATAAAGTTTTCCTTTTGTTCACCCTCTAAGTGATACCAGCCCAAATGCGGCATAGCTTTGTTTAAAGGCTCAGCCCAGGTCCAGTGACATTGCCCTATTTATGGTTTAGAATATTAAAATTTCACTGTTATTACGGCTTATCTTACATTTATTCTCGCACATTTTGATATATTCCGTGTATATCAGTATATGTAGCAGTACTCTTTTTGGAATATGATATGATTTACTGATTTAGGTCCCTTCGTTTATATTATTTATTTATTTAGAAATTAGTAGTTATACACTTGGGGAAAATTCCAAAATTGTTTCTATAAATTGACTTATGACGTTTCGTCCTTTGATTTGTCAAATTTTGATTTCAGTATAAACAAATATTAATCTTTCATGTACATTTAATACGATTTTCGTAGGAGTATGAAATGACGCTGGACACTACTAACATGACTTCAACGTGGTATTAAATATTACTAGTTCGTACGACATCGTATCAATATTCTATCAATTGTCAAACATAACGTATAAAAACAAATACCAAGTTATTGAATTAAGATTATAAAGTTTTATTTAACATGAAAACCCTATTTAAACAAATTTACAATATGATTTTCGGAGTTTTCTTAGTGTCTTTAACCACACATACATGATGTTTTTTTTCTCCATTCATTTTTCACTGAGGTGTTTAATTTTCTTATAGGAATCTTATTTTTTTATTAGTACTGAATAAAATTTCAAGTCCTTGCAAAAATTAATTTCGAATGTGGTATGATATTGAAGAATAAAATAATGCATATAGGGGTACAAAAACTAAGGTCCCGCACCTCCTAAAAAAAGAAAAGGACCAGCCTACACATTGTGAGTGTGATTGATAAAATGAAACCATACAACAAGCATAAACAAAAAGTAACAGATTTAATATCCCCAGTGATATTATATAATGGTTAAAATATGACACATAAAGATATCAACTTTTTTATATAAAAATATAAATATACAAAATGATATTCTTTGATTAATATATAATACATATATAAAATTCCATGAAAAAATTAAATTGAAGTTACTATTGTCTCAATCCGACCTCTATAATGCATTTTGTATTTTATGCAAAATGAACTTTTATATGTGTGTGTGAATTGAATTTTGTAGGCATCTTGAATCTTTTGAAATAGCCTTACTTTTTGTTGTTGTAAGTATAGGTTCTCCTAGCTAAGAGTAAGACATGTAGATGTAACTTTCAACTAATCATTGGAGGAGTGTGATTAATACATGACTGATTCAAGTCCCCTCAACAAATATTAAAATTACGAACTACCTTTTTCTTTTTAAATAAAAATTGAGAAAATTATATTTTTCAAAAATGAATATCATATATATACAACTTCATAAAGTTTTTATTCATCAAAGTGAATGCATTTAGCATAAAGTTCGCATAATTGTGTCTTGAAGCAAACTATCAGAAAGATTACAGAGTCTGTGCATATATCTTAAATTTTAAATTATTTATCATCTCATCTCACGAATCAAGCGATACCTTAATATATATGATAACTCGTTATCCATTAGGTTTAGAATTAGTTAGATACAGATTATCTCTCATAATGATTTTATATTTGATATAAAATATTTTCTCTATATCGTAAGATTCTTGAAACCACAATTTATCTTTGAACTCAAGAAGTAGTTTTCTTGATATGTATTGCAATGAGTACCAAAGCATATATTTCAGCCGACTTTGGACCATGTACATGGGCTACCCGGCCCAGCCCACTTGCAAAAAGAATATTTATATATATCACAAAATTATTGCCCTTTTGACTGCCTCCAGATATTTAATTTATTTATCACATATACTAATACACAATTTTGCTATCTTGCCCACTCATCGTGCCCACCTAATGTGCCCACCATGAGATGACACTCAACTATTGGATGTGATGAATTGTGCGTCCAATAGTTGAGTGACACCTCATGGTGGGCACATTAGGTGGGCACGATGGGTGGGCAGGATAGCAAAACTCTGCTAATACATATAATATATATATATATATATATATTCACACACACACACACACATATATATATATATATATATAATATACTCTTGTATTCTTTTCGAGAATGTAAAGAAAAACCGAAACCGAATCGATTAAAAATTAATACTTTTGAGATACGGGTCGATTCACCGTTCATATCCACAATAAAAATTAATATTTTGAGATAAATTTAATATTTTTTTCATGAATGAGTAAAGTAAGAGATATATCTCACAAAATTGACCGCGAGACATAATTTTTGTTTAAATTAAATTAAACAAAGAAAAAACGGAACATCTTATCGTGTCTGATATTTTTACCAATATTCCATCCCAAGAACAAATGGAGTCAAGCGTAGATTGAATCCGAACTTCAGAAATCCAATCTTCTTGTAATCTAGAAAGCATATATTAAAAGTTCTGGCACACAATTGTTTCAACTGCCGATGTTTTTTTGTTCATGTTCCGGTGCTATCAACAAGAATAGCATATCATCGTATACCATGGACCATGAAAAAAAAAAAAGACAAACACACACACACATTAATATATATATATATATATATATATATATATATATATATATATATTATGGGCATATGATGCCAAATAAAACTTTGGTGAAATGGGTTTTTATCAAAAGAATATACAGTGAGAATAACTCAAATTTTAAAAATTCAAATCTTTTACGATCGAAAGCATTTTATTTATTAAAAACTATTGTTAGTGCTAATGGATCTTTAAATCATAAAAATATTTTAGCCACCAAATTTCAATCAACACATGCAGCGCACGATAATTATTACTTCCCAAGTTACACATCATCTTATTGTTAAAAAAACATAAATTTTTATGAGATTGTCCCAAGCATCAATTTTGTAATCTCCTATCCAATTTGATTATTGCAAAAATATTAATTTTATTTATCAAAAATATTAATTTTGATTTCAGATATGCAAGAGCTAGTCAACCAATCTCATTGATACAAGGGGCGTCCCTGCCCAAAACCCCACCCATGGTGGGACTCCAAATTTTTAAAAATTATAATATATTAGTACGGTTAAATTAATTATTAAAAAAATATTATATTTAATTATAACTATTATAAAACAAAATAAAATCAAAGAATACTTATGCACATCCTACAAAAAATTTGTTGTTCAGACCTATTTTTTCAATCTTCACTCCGTTCATCATCTCTCATATTGATGTTATTTGTTGTCGACCATCATTTTTCATCGCCCATCCATGATTATCAACGTTCGGAACCTCGACTTTAGTAAGGACAAAAAATTTAAGTTGTCCTATGATATTCAGAGCTAGTGCAAGTATATATATAGTGGTGAACGGAGTACCAAATAATTTATATCCTTCAAACTTTTATGCGCATGCTACAAGCAAATCTTGTAACTCTGGTGGTGCGAGTAGATATTTTGTCAAGAGGCATGCATGCTTGTCCTTGTAGAAAGTCATCTGGTAATTTGCAAATTAAATAAGAAAAATAATAAAACTTTTTACATAAGTTACGTTTGTCTCTTTTGGTTTTTATCATTTCAGTAATTAAATTTTTTTTAGTGCCATAAGTTCATTAGCATGTACTTTTCGTTTTTATTCATGACCGGAGTCTTCACATGGTGTTGGATATATAAGCAACATGCCCGCATTAATATAAATTTCTTTGTCAGCAATATCATGTAGTATAGTAAGCACCACATATCAATACTCCGACCAAAAAAAAAATAAAATCTTTTTTTTTTTTAAATCAACTTATTGAACGAAAGACCAAATTTTAATGATAATGAATATTCAATGCAGATGATGATGATGATGATGATGATTATTATTATTATTATTATTATTATTATTATTATTATTATTAATAAGTGAGAATCTGCGGTCGCTAACCCGCACTAGACAAATAACCCTGTACGACATGTTAGCTAGTGCAAGAATGTGTTGGTAGATAGAATCGAACTCCCGATCTCTAGCCAAGTGCTCACCTATTCTACACATATGATTAGTTATTTAATCATAGAGGTGGTGACTCATGAATAAGAATACGTGCGTGCCTAACCTTAATTAGAGATCAACCTTAATAGGAGAACCAAAAATGTATATCAGCTAATTTACATGATTAATTATAATTTAAAAAAATTCTCCCTACAACTTTCTTGAATAGTATAAAACCCTAGCTATAATATTATGTAATTGGTTGAATGATGATATAACGGTAAATTGGGCAAAGTCAATGCAAGAGTACTTGTATATCTTTCATTTTAATTCGAATTTGTTTAACAAATGAGGATGATAATAGAATTTGATAATCACCTCTCGAGATGCAATGACTAATTTCTCTGGGTAGAAACAAACCAAAAGAATTCTAACAAAAAACTTTGTTAATTTGTAAACTAAATAAAAATAAGGAGAAGAATGTACGAATATTATACAGTTGTATTATGCTGGAAATTAAAGCATATATATATATATGGCAAAACTATGAGGGGTACTACGTATAGATATAGTTATCTGAAAGTAAAGACTTAAAGCCTTACTTTTCTTACGTGGAACAACAATGGATCTTCATTCTTCATATATTCCCACTTTAACAATTAATTTTTTTATTTACAGGAATTGGTTTTTAGAAAATAAATACTACAAAAGAAGTAGAATATTTCATTTATCAAAATTTTCAGTTTTATTCAATGGCACCCATTCAAACAATTTATCAAAATATTGGTCATATATCGATAGTCATAAAATGAGACTTTAGCGGGCAAAGAGAGATTAACGTGCCAAAATTCATATTGCATGCCTGGATTATATCTCTAATATCAGACATTTAATTAGGAAATTTCACAAAAAAATTGACGTAATCGATCGAGATTTTTCGATATTTTAAGAAAGCAGTTCGGTTATGAATTTTTACCAAGTAAATGACATACGTCCGGTTTACGTACTCAATTGTGGTTATTGAGGAGACAAGATCACTCAAATCTCTCCACATTTTGTAAATTTAGAGGTTTATCAATTGGCACGACCCACTTTTAAAGACTTCATGATTTATTATTCATTCAATAAAAAAAATTCTCACGGTCCCAAATATATAAATACAATATATATTACTATTATTTTACCAATATATCACTATTTATTAAATACATGAATTATTTCCAACAAATTTTTTATATCATTAAAACACTTATTAAATAAGGGTAACATGGAAAATTTTATGTTAAAAACTTGCTCTTCTGATAATTTTCTTAATTTGTGTGATATATATATATATATATATATGGAAAATACATTTATAAGAAAAAAAACACATAATTTGAAATATTTTATGGTGACGTCATCGTGTAGCCAGCTTATAAATATGCAACAATTCCAAACTCTTTTCACACATCCAAACTCCTCTAGTTTACTTCATTCTCGAGTACCAACTTGAGGTGAGCTTAGCTTCGCTTCACTCATTTTTTTTTAACAGTTCCTTCCTCATCTACCTTGTCTCACTCTCGAGTTTTATCGATGGCTTCGACCTCGATGACCCGTTCCTCAGGCAGCTCATGGACTGCCATGGAGAACAAGGCCTTCGAGAAGGCGTTGGCCGTGTTCGACAAGGACACACCGGACCGTTGGGCCAACGTGGCGAAGACCGTCGGAGGGCGAACCCCCGATGAAGTGAAGAGGCACTACGAAATACTCGTGGAAGATGTCAAGTATATTGAGAGTGGTAGAGTGCCGTTTCCTAAATACAGGACCACCAACGGGGAAGCACAAAGGTCGGTTACATATATATTATTTCTCCAATTTTAAATATTTTGATTTATGGCATTTTCAATATTTTTAAAAGTCGTATCGCTCGCTTCACACACACATACATATAATTTGGCATCCTGATTTCTGTGGTTGGGCACGCTATGGGTCACAAGATGTTCGTATGAATATCATGGAAATATGTAATACAACATGTTTCTCAAGATCCAAAAAGATGTATGAGCAGACAATTGATGTCATGAACATCCCGCGACGTACACATGATGTGTAACAACAAACGCGCACGGGAATATAATACCTATATATATATTGCAAATTTCTCAATTGACAATTTGATATTTTTATGGATAATTAATTGCAAATACTATATTCCCGTGCAGGATGAGGATCGTGAACATGCGGTGAATCGTGAAACACCGTAATATCGAAGATTCATCGATTTGTCATTTTCAGATAAAAAATATTAAGAGTCTATTAATTACTATTAAGTATTAATTAAATTATAAATTTAGGTGTTGTATAGAAGAATCATATCATAAATTATTATAAAATGATGATTCTTCCATAATTATATTTAATTTAACAAAATTCTATCATCAATTAATAATAGGATTATAGGAAGACTCCCAGTCTGTAATCTTTTTTACTCCATGAATAAGACATTCCAGACATATATATCACGTTTAGATTTTGCGACCAGTTTGCAAAAGAATTCTAATGATTTCCAACATTCATATTTGTGTTCCTTTAATTTGCATTTATTGTATTATATAACGTTAGAGTAGCCGAGTATGTCTCTTGCAAGACATATCTCATGGATTTTTATCCGTGAGATCGATGAACTATTTTTATCCACATTTATAATGAAAAAAAATTAATTTTGACATAAAATTAAGGTAATATTTTTAGAGTAACACTCCTGTGAGACTGTCTCATCCGTGAGACGGATCAACCCTACCCATATTTATAATAATAAGTAATACTTTTGGCATAAATTGTAATACTTTTTAATGGATAACCCATACAAGAGATCCGTCTCATAAAAATGACACTTGAGACCGTCTCATAGGAGTTTTTGCCATATTTTTATGGGTGAACCAAATAGAAGATATGTATCATAAATTGACTCGTGAGACCATTTTTTGTGATAATTTTATTGTTACATAATTCTTATATCGTCAAGTATGCCTTTATTTAAGGGAAAAGAAATTAATTAAATTCATACGATCGACTCTTCAGAGTAACATTATTAGTTGTTTTCTAAAATATGCATTCAAATATTTGTAACATGTATTTCAAAATTCTAATATATTTGGATTTTAAAAAATAAATAAATTTATTAAATTTATTAAAATCTCGAGTCTTATAATTAATGTCAAAAACTCCCCGTAAACGAGCCGAGCTACTCGTGAGTAGCTCATAAATCAAAACTCGACTTGAGCTCGATTTGACCGAGCTCGAGCTCGAACTCGAGAACATACAATCGAGCTCGAAATATATGTGTTCGAGTAGATAACACATATAAATATGAAATATAATATAAATATATATATATATATAAATATAATGTATATAATATTTTATTTATTTAATTATTCATATAATTATTTATTTATATATATTTATATATAATTATATATAGTTTTCGAGCTTGAAATCGAGCTCGAGTAGCTCAAGATCGAGTTCGAGTAGCTCGAGATATAGACGAGCTCGAGTAGCTCGAGATATAAATGAGCTCGAGCTCGAGTACAAAATTAACTACTCGATCGAGCTCGAGTAGTTAAATATGAGTCGAGCTCGAGCTCGAGTAGTTAAATATGAGTCGAGCTCGAGCTCGAGTAGTGTGCTACTCGACTCGGCTCGACTCGATTACACCCCTAGTCTCAAGGGTCATTTTTTTTAGACGGATCTCTTATATGAGTTATCCATTAAAAAATATTATTTATGACAACAATATTATTTATTATTATAAATATGGGTAGGATTAACCCGTCTCATGAATGAAACTGTCTCACACGAGTATTACTCATAATTAATTAAGGAAAATACTACATGTACATAGAGGGTTACACGTTGGGTTACACAATGCACATGAAATTACAATATTATCCCTCCACTTAATTTGAAAAAAAATTTCCAAAATAAATTAATGATATTTATGTAATTTCAAATGCAACGTGTAACCCAATTAACCCTCCATGTACATGTAGCATCACCCAATAATTAATGGCGCACTTACGTGAAGGATCCTTCTGCCATCATTATTAGTTTATAAAATCTCATTACGATGCATTTTTTTCCTAACAAAAAGTTTTTAACAACTTTTTTGTCGTAAAATATTTGCGTCGGTGTCAAAAGTTGGTCAATGTAGAAAATCCCGTATATCAATATAATCCCCCGATTTCATGGCTTTAATTCAGCGATTTATGCCAAAAAGTGTGGATTAGAATTAATTACAACTAAAATTATGCGGAAGTATTACGTGTATATCAAGTAAAATATAATTTTTGTTTGTTTAACAAATTAATTATACCAATTGACTTTGTTTTCTGGGGTAGAGATGAATTTATGGTTTTGGGATGAATTTATGGTTTTAAAAAGACTTGAACCTAAAAATTTTGTAAGACGAACATCCATCGATAATGTCAATGAGCATGGAACAATTCAAAATTTTTAAGTCATATTGCAGTTCAGACACCATTCATGTCTTTTTCAGTACTCTTCGAACAAAGATTAACAAGCTTACAATAATAGTTGGCAACTTACAACTTTTTTTATTTTAATAACCGAACACGTGACTTGATTTTATTACTCGTTGTACTATTGAACACAACACTTATTACTTTTCTTTTGTTTTTGTTTTTTTATACATATTCTTTGAAAATATAGGGACTACTACACTACTTCTACAGTTCTACTTGTTTTGCGTACTTCAAATCGTTAGTTGAATGTCGAAAGGATTCGGCAGTAAATATTTAGAAGGACCACCGTTGAAATTGATAAAGAAACGTGGTGGTTATTTCTTCTTGCTAGGTAATATATTCACTCTCGGCTGATATATAGAATGGGCCTCCCTCTATGCATTATTATTCTTTCGATATTTTATTTCTAAATTTTTTAATGTTTTCGGTGAATTTAATTTTAGTTTCGGTGAAGTTTTGTTTGAATTGAGTTTCCAACTTATTATAATTTAGCATGAAATCCAAATTTTATGTATAACAAAATTTGATACAATCCAAATTAATTCGTATCTTGCCAAATCTTCTGTCGGATCATTTCACACGTTAATTTTATGAGACAAATATTTGATCTAACTTCACTCGTTAATAATATTACTCTTCATATCAAAAATATTATTTTTCACCGCAACATTATCATTTGTTGTTAGTTATGCCATGAAAAAATATTATGTAATATACGTGTATATTACTTCTTATAAAAAAAATATATTGTGTAATATATGCTTATAATATTACTTGAGTGAAAAGTATTACGTTTTATGTCAAAATATTATTTTCAGTTTTCACTGCAAGTATAAACCGAGTCATTCTATCTCATGTACACAAAAATTCTTGCGAGACGGTCTCTTGTAAGACGATTTCACGAATCTTTATCCGTAAGATAAGTCAACCCTATCCATATTTACAACTAAAAGTAATACTTTCGACATAAACAATAATATTTTTTCATAGACAAATAGAAGATTCGTTTCACAAAATTGACTTGCAAGATCGTTTTATTGGAATTTTTGTCATTAATTTTTATAATAAAAATATAACTCTTTATTGCCAGTGGATTTGACAAGTCTTACGAATAAAAATCCGTGAAATCGTCTCACCAAATATCAACTCAATTATATATGTCCGTAAAATGTTGCATGCACAAGCTAGAGATTTGATCTTATCATAAATGAATAGGTACATATGAATTTTTATACTTGAATTGGTATTATTTAATTTATTATCTTGCAACTAGAACTAATAGACGGATCTTGGAAAATATAACAATCTGCGGATTCGATCTGTGGATTCTGGCCCAATTTTTTATTTATATTTATTTATTTATTATTTTTTAATATATGTAATTGACATGTAGATCCTTTTATTAGAATCATCTTGGACATATTGTCAATAGGGGTGGCAAAAATTCCCGAAATTCCGATCCTTTCCGAATCCCATCCCATTCCCGTCCCGAAAAAATCCCAACCCGAAATTTTTCCGACCCGAACTTTCGGAATTTTTCCCATCCCATTCCGACGGGATTTCCGACCCGTCCAGAAATAATATAATAATATATTTTATTAATAACTTTATTAATATAATAAACTAAATATTATTAGGTTTTAACTCATATAACACTTAATTCGCATAATTTTTATTGTTAGAACGATAAAATTGTAAAATCACGAAATGAAATTTTATTTTTGTGTATTTTTTTTAAAAATAAATTAATAATTTAATTAATTAATATTTATAATTATCTAATTAGAACAAATATGTAGAACAAGGCTCAAAAGATTAATTTGACAATCTATTTAACCAAATCTATTTAGTAATTGTATCCAAACATTTTATTAATAATTATCCGATACATTTTTTCTCTTAACAAAACCTTGAAACATTATCCAAAATATTTTAATATTATATGATTTAAGTTAAATATTTATTTTTATTTATAAATATAAGTTTCTAAATAGTATATTTAATAAAATAATCACACTTTTTTTTTTATAATTCGGGATTTTATCTCCCTGCCCGATGGGATCCCGAATATTCGGAATCCCGAATAGTTCGGTCCCGAAATTTTCGGGTACGGGATCGGGAGAAAAAAAAGTTTTTCAATTCTTTTCGGGACGGGAGTTGGGTAGGGGGTTTACGGGACGGGTCCCGACCCTATTCCACCCCTAATATTTGTCAATGAATAGGTCTCACATACGATACATTTATATTTTAAGATGGATTGATTCAATCCACGTCAATAGTGAAAATTAATAAATTTGACATAAAAATTAATATTTTTTATTATTCAGGTCAAGTTGTAGATATGTTTCATAAAATGGACATGTGACCGACGTGCGTATATCGTCTCACATGAATTTCAATTTTCATGATGACGAATTGGCCACCGTGTGCATGGATTTTTTAATCCTAATTAATAAATTATTTTTGTTATAAATCGAATGAAAAAGATAATAGAAAATTCAGAAATGAATTGGACTTGTTATTTGTTCTGAACGGATGATCGATCCCTAATTATGGTGTAACATTGATAATAGTATAATACACATACATATGTAGAAACACCCTTTATATAAATCTACAATAATCATAAAAATTATCTTCCTTACACTATCATATTTACTATTATTTATTATTAAAATTAAACTTAATGTATCGTATAATTTTGTGTAGTCGTCAAAGTATTGATAAGAATTTAGAACTATTCTAGCTAGATGTCACGTCCTGAGCTCAATTTCGTGCAAACGCGCGAATTCACAATGTACCTTTACATCTTTGTATTTAAGTCCTCACTTTACAAAATAATGAACCTGCAATCAATACAAGAAAAACGGCAAACGACAACGAATAAAGGGTAGAAAACCGTTGTAACTATCAGCATTGTCAGCATTATCAAAAGCATTGGCCTACGACAACGGTTTTTAATATGTTGTCTTTTATGAATACCACAACGGTTATTTTCGTTGTAAATGTAGCATTGTCAAAGGCATTTCCTACGACAACGGGTTTTTTTCGGTTGTCTTTTACATACGATAACCGTTTATATCCGTTGTCGTAGACTCGAATTTACCATATTACGCAACGTATTAAAACCGTTGTGGTAGAGATACTTTTGACAACAGATATAAACCGTTGTGGTAGATAATTTTGACAAGAGATTTTATCCGTTGTTTTAAATACCTTTTATATATAAAACCGTTATGGTATGGTAATTTTTACAACATATTTAAACCATTGTGGTTATATAAAACCGTTGTCGTAAATATTTTTTACATCATATTAAAACCGTTGTCGTTTTTCTTTTTGAAGGAAACTCCGTTGTGGTTTCTTATTTTTTACAACGTTTCTAACCGTTGTCATATTGCATAAAAAAACAACCAATCTACATTAAATATAAAGCAACTAATTACTATTGTATGCTTCAAATTTTTATAATTTACTACACATCAAAATGAGAGAAACATAATAGCGGTGTAATCAAAATCCAAAATATGCCAGCTAAAAATACACAACAAGAGTTTGTACTCATCCTATCAAACTTAGTAGCATCAAACCATAAATAACATGTCATCGAGAAATTCTGTTCAAAAGCTCACTCGTTGCACCAAAAGAACCAAATCCTCAAGAATATTGCCCTTGAGTTATGTACCTACAAGAGAACACATCGAAAAGATCGAATAAATCTTATCGGTAATAAATTATATGTTTACAAGAATTACTCATACAAGAATATGACATCACTGTTTATCAAAATCTGCATGACCAACAATCTCCCAGTTCCCCAGTGCAAACAAATGCTAGTTGATGCTCAACCAGTGAACTCTAAATACATTAACATACACACCAGCAGAATATTGATTTCAGCAGTGAAGGGATAATGCAATTGCTTATCAATGAGCAACATGAACATTAAACTTGGCAAGAGTTGTTTCAACCCACTCCTCAAACACTAAACCAAAAAAATATCTGAAAGTAACAAATTGTGATATCATCTGGGTAAGAGGTATACTAAATGACATGTGAGTTGAGTTCAAAGACGCTGCTGCACTTTCAAAGAGGTATAAAACCGTTGCTTTAAACCCAATGTATCGTGAGGGAACCAAACAAATCAAAATCGATTGTTATCAAATCAGAGAAAGGATCAAGATGTGTTCTTTACTTTCTCTTCTGTATAATACAAGTACTCCAAACTTTACAACCATAATTCACCTTCATGTGAGTGAGATTGAAAAAAAAACAAAAAAAACAGATTCACAAAAGCTTATTCACAGATTTTTCAATTCACTGAAGCTTATTCACAGACTTTGCAATTCACAGAAGCTTATGAAGTCGATGAAGGAGAGCCAAATACCTAGTCATGAATGTAGTCTAGTACGCATTCTGCCCATTCGGATCGCACTTCATCAATTTCTTCTTTAGAGTAAATTGTTTTGTTGAACTGTTAACAAACCCAAATTATATTAGGTAGTAAAAATCAGTAATTAAGAAGCAAATGCAATAAAAAATTATTTGAGAAAATTCAGAATATGTTAAATATTACCATTGATAAAAGTGAATCCTTCTCGCTGGTGGCATTTTCTTCAACAATCTCTCTCATAAATTTCATCACATAAAACCCACATTGTTTCGCATCAGGTTGTCGAGGACCCTATGTTTAACAAAAATTATCAATGAACTATTTCAGATATATTTTTTAATTTCCTACGTACGTACGTATGTTGGATAGGCGTATCATAATAGAAATTTTGAGAATTTTTCAAGACGAGAACACGGGAAATGAGAGGCTTCATTGCTCCAAAAATTAAAATTTATTTCGAAATTAATTTCTCCAATAGAAAAACTTCCACTTTCACAGTAAAATTTTTTTATTATCATTTAATCCTATTCCATTATACATTACAATAATTTTAAAGTTAAGATAAAAAATATTTCTATATAGTTTTCATGGTTCCACGTGTACTCGTGCCCAAAACAACTTCGATTCCTTTGAAATTTTTATGGTAGGATCGTCTCGAAAATGTGAATCCAATGATATATCATATCATACAAATTTCAATCTCGGTAGTCGGAAATGGAAAGATGACCGAAAATTAGGTGAAATAAGCAATTTTCGGTCATCTTCCTATTTTCGAACACCTAGATTGAAATTTATATCATATAATATATCGTTGGATTCGCATTTTCGAGCGATCCTACCGTGAAAATTTTAAAGCAATCGGATTTGTTTTGGGCATGGGTACACGTGAAACCCACGCACCCTAGGGTGCGTGGGATCAAAACTCATATATATATATATATATATATATATGTATATATATAAGCTTAATTAATTACTTGTTACACTGTGGAATCTATTTGCGAACGGTTGTAACTGTGCGTGATTATAATATAAACCGAGTAAATTTAATTAATCGGTGATTATATATGGATTCGTACATACTTTGCTTAATAATATTTCTTTTGATTAATTAGGAAGATGCATACAAAAAATTACATCTGAAAGAAGATTACAATATAGATTCTTATATAAAATTCGAAATTATTAGAAATACTAAAGAAAAAAGGGGAAGTCGTCATCAGTATGCTCCTCTTATAATATACGAGTAAATAGCTGATGATTCTTGAAATGCACTTCCATCTTCCGAAAATATTATGGAGTCCTGTCCATTAAACAAGAAATATATGTTATTAGAAGCCAATAATCACAAATATATAGTCTGAAATTAGTTAGATAAATATTTGACCCCATCCAATATTTTTTTTTCGATTTCCTTTTTAGTTCTTTACTTTCTTGATTTGTTTTTCGGATTTAACATAGTTCTAAATGTGATACAAAATTTAAAATGAAGAAGGCATCTAATCACATAGTCCTAATTCCTATCCCATAGTAAAAGTTTTTTTTTTTTTTTAAAAGTTAAATTAAATATTGAAGTCATCTACCAAAATTTTAATTAATAAATTTGTTTAAATGATTGGATTAAAGATTTTAAAAATATCAATACATGTGTCTCAAAAAAATGAGTGATGCTACGGGTACAAAGAAATTTGTACACCAAATCTTACGATACAAAAAAATCAATACAAGAATTTAATTTATCAAAATCTCACGATAAAATAACAAAATATAAGGATATAAATTATTGTTATAATGTCGTTGTACACGATATTTGTTGTTTCTTTAATTAGCAGTTTCCCAAAATAATTATGAAAAATATGTATAATTTTTTGAAGAGCGAAAAAGAGTGGGATATTTTGATAAGTACTGCAGGGACAATATATAATGGGATATTCCCTTGCATGCATGAGTGAAAAAAGACCCAAAAGAAAGGAAATTAAAAAGAATGATGGACCAGAAATAAAGTCAATAAATAAATCATATCAAAACAAAAAGAGAGCAATATTATCCTTGAAAAAAATAAAGCTAATTAATAAATAACAATATACGTACGTACCCTTAAAAATTATCATCTATAGGTGGGAAACGGCACGTAGCCGGACTCGATACGGCGGAGATCCTCCATGAGAATGTCGAAATGCCTTTTCACCTCCTCGGCGGACTTGCCGCCGCCCATGGCCCGGGCTATGTTGTGCCAGCGGTCGGGGGTCTCCTTGTCGAAGCGAGCCAACGCCTTCTCGAACAGTTTGTTTTCTTGGGGCGTCCACCGGGTCGAACTCAGTGAACTTGAGGCCATGGTATCCAAGAAAACCAAACTGATCGATATATATATATGTGTGTGTTTTGAGTTGGGATGATTGTATAAAATTTTGCATGGGGTGCCCTTATATATATATAATGCTGGGGGGTGGGGTGGGGTGGGGGAGGTGGTGGGCGCGGAATCTCTATATTTGGCTAAAGTTGGAATGAGTGACTCGTCTGCACTACAACCACAAGGTGAATGGGGACAAAGACTTAATTGCAAGACACCTAGCTAATTAATTAACTTAGTGGATCGAGTGTTTCGCTACATTTCGATGGGGGAAAACTTATATTTTGTTTTCGAAAGTTAATAAATGTTGGGATTTTATTATATTTGACGAGGGGAATTCTATATTTAATCTTTTGTGTTTGTCTATGTGATTTTGATTTTCGAATCAAAGTTTTTATTTGATTATGTTTGCTTCTTTTTTTTTTTTCTTTTTTTTTTCTCTTTTTTTTTTTTCCGAAAATTGGGATTTTAATCATGTAATTTGGCATGTTTTAGTTTTTAGTCCTCTAATTTGTCAAAGTTTGCTTTTCATCCAATAACTTGGATTTTTTGTTTTTGGTCCTTTTTGCCCGAAATCACTAAGGTAGTATTTGGGAGAGCTTCTAGGAAGCATTTCTAAGCTTTTATTTAACAAAACTTGTGCATTTTGTTAAAAAAAGCTGAGACGTGCTTCTTAGAAGCTCTTCCACACACTAACTAAGTTCATACACAAATTTATTTAAGGAAAATCTAGAAGAGCTTCCTCCAGACACTACCTAAATCCATCAAATATGGTTTATTTGCCATTGATGCTCTCTTATGTGATACATGCATGTTATGAGAATAATTTTATATTATACACGTTAAAATTCATTTAATCAAAAAAAAAAGAAGCAAAACGACTCTCAATACTTAGAAATGAGGGGAAAAATTTGTTGTTTTCTTTTATTTTTGTTTTATGTAGATTTTAATGTGTGTAATGTATGCTTTATTCTTGTCACATCAGCTGTGCAAACATTAATATCAAATAAGTAATATTCGGTGGATTTAGTGGTTGCGGGATAAAATGATCAAAACAAAAAAAATCCAAACTTACCAAATGAAAACAAAACTTTGACAAATTCGAGACTAAAACTCAATTCTAATATAAAAGCGGACCAAAATCTCAAATCCTCAAATATAGTGACAGAAAAACCATTTTTCCTGCTTGATAATAGTACCTAATTATTTGGATCTTATTATAGATATGTAGTTGGCATGCTTGCCATTTCAAACTCCTCAAAGACGAGAAGGAAAATACATTGAACAGAGAATGAAAATTTTGAAAACCTGTTTGGCTGTTTCAGGTTGAGTAGGTATCTTGTGAGATGGTTTCACACTGATTTATATCTATAAGACGAAACGATCCAACTCGATCCATATCCATAACGAAAAGTAATACTTAAAAATACCTTTTTATGGGTCGAGTCAAATAGAAAATCTATCTTAAATTGATCGTCTTATAGGAACTTTTGTGTTTTTATTCAAACATGAAAGATGAATTTGGGTGCATGAGATCGAATTAATTATTATTATTTTCATAAAGATTTTGAGCTTTGAAAAAACATATATAGTATTATTATACATTAATTAGTAAAAGACGGGAGTTCGTGGATGCCTGCAGGTTTCCTAGGGGGTATGCATGAGTTTGAGCCAGGTTTCATCGATCACATCCTAATCCTATTTATCATGTCTGTATTCATGGCTTCATTGAACTGAATTTTCCTGAAATCACAATTCCTATTTTTGGCAAACAAATTTTGTTTTTTGCATGTTTTAAAAGAAATAACGTAACCAAGTTGAATGTAGGTAGGCTTTTGTTGGGGTTCATATCATTGGAATTGAAGTTTTGGACTCTTTTTCCTTCCTTAGAAAACATTAATCCAACCCCATTCACTAGGATCCGAAATATTTCATCCGTATAGTTACCTTTAGGATAATATATATCCATCTAATAGTTGTTGAGTAATAATAGATGTGAGGTTCGTTGAAAATTCAATTTATCCTAAGTATATTGATAAATGTCCATCATTAAATGAATTCTAAAGCTGTCAAACAGACCGGTCCGCTCAGTGGCCCGTTTAGGCCCTCCTTCAAACGGGCCATAAAAATCCCAACCTGTCTCGCCGCAGGTTGCGAACTAGGCAGACCAGCCCGTCAATTTTTTTTTTAAAATAAAAATAATAAAAAGTTCAAAAAAAAATTGTATTTGAGATTGAAAAAAATATATCAATAATTAATGTTATACAATAACAAATAATAAATATCACAATCAAACAAAGTCAAATAAAATTTTAATGTTAACTATTATATTTTGAATAAAAAATCACTCTCAAATAATATGAATAGAAATTTAACCATAAAAAATAATAATATAAGATATTAAAAATACATCAAATACTAGTTTTAAATTATTTTTTAAAAAATAAAAAATTTACTTTTAAAAAAAAAAAACTAGCGGGCTGGGCTGGCCTGTCTCGCCCCGCCTCAACCCATGATCCGTTAGATTTGCCTCCAAATAGACTAGTAAAACATAATCCAACCCACTAATTTTTATGGCGGGTTGGCCCGACGAGTTTGACCCATTTTAACGGCTGTGATGAACTTTTATAGTACTACTCGAAAGTTTTAAAGCGGTAACAAGATGAATTTTACAAAAGTACACTCATCAATTTAAAACGTAGGCATTTTCTTTTCTTCTTTTTTTTTTCATTTAATAAGAAATACCGTAGAAGTATTAAATGATAGTTCCACCTTAAATATCAAATTTTGAGCAATTTGCTGCACCTAATCGGCCGCTTCAGGAGCAGTATTTACACCTTAGATATATAATTGTGGTCATAAATAGTCAGGCTAAAGACCCCTCGACTCGGAAGCATTTTGCTTCGTTTGGCCCGTGAGATGGACCTAGGCTTCGCATTAATAAATAGTGTATTTTTCCACCATTCATTAATTTGTGCAACGTGATCGTTATCCCCGAAAACAAGTATTGTACGTGATCCAGAAATTTGAATTTTGATCAAACAAGCTCTCATTCTCAAAATTAATTATGAAATTGGGACCAAATGATTGACATGATCTTACTCGAGCCTCGGTACAAAATCCCTCGTGTAGATATTTATACTAGAATTTTGAAATTCTACATGAAACACATTTTTTTTTAAAACTATTTAGATAAAACTGATGTAATGACCCCAATTCCATTTCACGTGCTTAAATGTTCAAAAAAAAAAAGTCATTACTTATGCAAATCAAGTTATTAAATAGTTCGAAACCAAGGGATGAAATTTTTGACCATCCGAAGTGCTCGGATCCACCGAAGTTGGGTTTAGAAGCACCAGACTAAATCGAACCTTCGGTTGGTTGCACGATCAGTCATATCAACGAGGTGTCAAAAATCCACGGATACATAGGACATTTGAAATTTCAAATTTAGTTTCTATTAAAGTGTCAGTACGTTGTTGACACGTCACAACATGCATAGTTCAGACAATTTGAACTGATGATCGGATCTTCCAATCTATGCCTATAAATAGACATTGAGATTTCTCATACTCATATGTGTTTTGGGTGTTCCACTTGAGTCCAATATATATTTTGAGTGATTCTAAATGTATTATCATGGACCGAACATTAGCAAGTTACTGCTGGAGCTGTAGCGGAGTTGTGCTCAAGTGGTGGATTTTTTATATCAAAGGACAAAGGGCTTTCGTCGGATGAAAGTATAACCATGAATTCTTAGTAGCTATTGGGTGTAGTTATTAGCTTTTTAAAATTTTTAGACAAGTAATAGTGATATGATGTTCGCTTGGTTTATAGGCTTGGACCTTATATACTCGGTGCTTCTAGGATTGCTACGTAGAGGTACGAAATTATTATCTGAGATATTCTGGTTGAGTATGCATTTTATATGAGTTGCATTTACATGAAATATTTTTATGTGCATTTTTTAGATCGAAGATGTGTGTAGAGGAGAAGGTGAATACATACAAATTTTTTTAAAATAAAAAATGACTTTACTGGTCGAGTAGGTGTTAATTAGGGGTGTCAATTCGGGTGAGTCACGTGAGTTTGGGTCGGGTTGACGAAAATAATTCTAAAATTTTTTTCAACCCGAACCCGACCCGAAACCGAATCAACCCGAAAATGCTCAACCCTAACTCAAACCCGGCTAACCCGATCAACCCGAACCAACCCTTTATTTTTTTATTTTTTAAAAAAATTATTAAATAAAAATTCAAAACACACAATAATAATAATAATATTTAATTTAATCACATAATAATAAAATCTAAGCTTATATATAATTTAAATTTGAACTTTTAGCTATAGAAAATTTAAAGTATACTTATTAAAAAAAATAAAAAAAATATTTTAAAAAATAAAAATTGTACAAAATAAACATTAAATGAAAAAAAAATATTATATTAATATATAATTTTTTTTTTCAAACATACAACGTATAAAAATGTAGTAAATCTATCTTAATTTTAGATAAAATAATAATAAATAAAAGTTTTGGGTCATTTCGGGTCAACTACCCAACCCAAATCCGATTAATTTTTTCGAGTTAGAATTCGAATCAATTCGATTCGTGTCGGGTTGATAGGTTGGGTTGAGTTTTGACACCTCTAGTGTTAATCAGCGTGACCTAAAATCTCAACTTTTGAAAATACTCAAAAAACAAAAAGTGTAGAAACAACTCGATAGTTTTCGAGGAAGATCTATACTCAACTCAAGTGGATATCAACAAGATAAAATAAGGTGCAAAAAGCAAATAACACAAGAGATATGGAAGTTCTAAGATAATATCATTCTACGTCGCCCCTTCTTCCTTAAAGAAATAAAGAAAGGAATTTACTATAAAAATTTGGTTTTACAACTTCTTTGTAACAACCCACTCCAAACTTAGGACTTATACATTGCCTCATTCGGAACTCGTGATACACTACAAAGATAATACTTCAAAGCCTTTCGTCTGAAGCGGTCGAGAATTTTTTATAAAACCTTGATTGATCCTTGAAGATATGATGTATTTCAAAATGAGTGAGGGTTGATTTGAGCATATTAAGATAAAGATTTCTTGAGCGCTAAAAGGATGAGATTGTAGTCTTGTAAGTGAGAGTTTGAATTCAGAAATTGATCAAGTTTCATGATGATAAGATCTCTTGTTATCTTCTCTCTTCAAGCAATTTCTATTTATAGTTACTTTTGCATGGGACAAGTCAACATTCAATGGTAAGCTCATTAATGCAAAAACACTGTTGTTGTCGTCGTTTCTTTATATAAAGTTCACTTCAATAAATGAGAGTTTTGGATCTTTCCAAATATAGGAGACAACAGTCGCAGACAACTCCTGTGCACAAATGTTGCAGAAGAATTTCGGGAAAAAATTCTCAACTTCTGATGCTTTGTTGGTTGTGCATGTCTTGACAACCAAGTTTTCTGATAGAGTGTATTGGACACTTTTTAAGTTGTGACGCTTGAATCATAAGATATTCCTTAAGATCATTTTCAAATATTCTTGGTAGAGTTAACGATCGAGTAATGTCTGTCATGAAATCGGGTGAGTAGATCTTCTGGTAAACTTTGACTAGTCGACTGCTTGTAATCGGGTGACTGCTATATTTTGAGATACCGGGTGAATTCTTTGCCTAGCAAGAAGAGGTGAGTAGTTTACTGCTTGACACTAGGCGAGGGGTCTTATAAAGTATTCAAAGAGAGCAATCGAGTACCTTATTACAAAGCAAGACAACTAGATCTATAAAAATGAAATATTTTTTGTTATCTCTAAAACTAAGGGATCTAACGTGCATATTTTATGTCATGACCTTTATGATCCATATATTTCACGTACTAATTGAACCTATATCCTTGAGATACACAGTTAGTGAGAGTCGCCCAGCCCTCTCCTTATGATTAGACTCCAGGAGCTGCTATCGTTGACTACAGAGGCCAGGAGTTTCTTGCCTATACACTAGTAGAAAATCTGCATTTTACTTCGCTATTTTTTACTTCGGCGATCACTATTATCGAAGTAATACATAGTTATTTACTGCGGCTATAAAACTAACGAAGTAAAATGAACTTTAGACTTCATTATTTTAAAAAACGGGCTTCACTTAAATTTTTAAGTGACCTTTTACTTCGTCAAATTTAATTTGATGAAGTAGAAAGGTTAAAATAAAATTTTTAATTTCTGTCTGGTGAAGTAATAGGTGTCTATTTTCTCTATTAACTTACGATCTTTGTCACTCACTTTCTCTCGATCTCCTCAGATTTCTCAAAATCTCAATTCTGTTTCTCGATGGTTCTGAGATCCAAAAGCCTCAAGCCTCGAGATCCTTCCAAATTTGATGGGTTTGCCCATCTTTTCCCCTTCTTTTAAGCTTCCCGATCCCTTGAATTTTTTCAGATCTAAACTTTTGTTTTGATTATTTCAACTCTCTCCCTGCAGGAACGTGAACCACGTATGACACGACGAAGAGCGGTGTTGGGTTGCGTCCATTGGTGTGATGCGGCCAGAGTGCAAATCCATTTAGGGTTTCCTCATCCTCTCCCAAATACTAGTTTAGGGTTTCCGAAACGACCAGGACAAGGCGGCGTTTGTGGCCTCCTCTCGATGTGTTTTACGTGGTTCGTTTGTGGCCTCATCAATAGTTGATATAGATGTTTGGTCATTGCTTAAATTGTAGTTGTAAGATTTAGAGTTTGTTTTTTTTTAATATTATTTTCCAACATAAATATAATTTCTATTCTTGAGACTACATATACGGAATGAAAATTTTTCACAATTTCTTTTTCTCAAAAAAATCGAGCTAAGTTGTTTTAAATTTAAAAAAAAGTGTTGAGAACGTGTGTATATTTTCTTAAAATTGTGAATTCTACATCTTTGTTTTGAATTTTAGAGTTTCCCGAGTAATGTAATTCACACAAAATTATGGTCTTTTGAAACTTATGAAATGATTAGAATTGTCCGGAGTAATATATTTCTCTAGCTGCCAAGACTATTTACCTCTGTTAAATTTATTTGGATGTCGAATTTCCTACTTAAAAAAAGTGTTTTCTATCTTGTTCATCAAGTTCTTTTTCTAAAAGCTTCTAATCTGACCAATACTTTTGTCAACAAAAGATGGTGTTTCTTTTTCTTCCAGAGAAGCACTTATTGTACCCTGCATTAATATATCCTCTTCTAATACCAAGTGCTTTTGTGTACGAACTGCATAATATAATTTGATGGCGGCCTAACGAATGTTCATTTTTTTGTCTTCTTATTGACCGACATCATATTTTTTTTAGAAGTTTACTCAATCACCTCTACTCATGTTTTAAAATCATCTTAAATTACTAAAAGAGTTTTAATTCAAGTTCATATCTCACTTACAACATAGAATTTCACATCAGTTTCTTATTAATTACTCGATGGTGTCAACTGAAATTAATCTATTTTATGTTCTAATTTCCTGTTGAATAATATATTATAATCACGAAGTTCATGTACTGTACACCCTACATTGTTTGAGATTTTTTATTGAGCCTACATAATCACTTTATTATTGATTTGAGGTTATTGACTCTCAACTCCATGATTAATGAGCGCAATTTGATCTCATAGATTTTGGTTGTTTGACATCTGACATACTCAATTTGTCTTTTTTTCTCAGATGAGTTTTACTCTAATTAATTGGTTTTTTTATTTATTTGAAATGATTGAACACATGACGCTGGGAACCCCTGGATCAACTTGAGCACTATAATATTTCTCAACTTATTTTTCTATTATTTTATTTGAGTTTTACCCATTGTAGTTCTACCTTGTATGTGGAAGGGAATCTAGAGACAAAAATCTTCAATGATCCCATCAGTGGTCTTGTTCGGCGAATACGAGAAACTGTTGTACGGAGAAATGTAAGTTGGCTTTCAATTCATATCCTTCATTGTGTTAATATTCCTTATTGTGATGGTTGTTTATAGTCAGTTGTTTTTAGATATGTGCTGTAGTAAATTGTGGGTGTCGCTTCCCGCTGGCTTTGCATAGACTGACAGAGGTTCTAAGATTTTTTGATAACGGTTGTAAATTTATTGGTTTTACTTAGACTCTAGTTCTAGTAAATCGTTGTTCTTGTTGTTATTGGATATATCTTGAATGTCTCGCCTATGGGTTTCTGATTCATATGCTTCTTGTACAGAGGCTGCAAGACTGTTTTGATAGGTGTGTGCACTTAGATATGTGTTGTAGTAAATTGTGGGTGTCATTGGCTTTGCATAGATCTGGAAATCTTTGTTGTGAATTTGCTGATTTCTTTAATGTTTGTCCGATCAGTTGTAAGCGTTTTTGCTTGATTTTTCCTCTGTTGTGTTGTCTCTGCATGTTAGGTCTCAGCTGTTCACAATTTATTGGCCTCTTGATCGTTTTGCAAGGTGTTGCTTCTGCAAGGGATTGGAAAGCTTCGAGTGGGTACATTCACTTGTTATGTTTCATTTTTTATTCATAGTGCTGCCCAGATTCTTTTACGTGCTTTCCTGCACTCACTTGTGATGTGGTTGCTGTTGATTTTCTTTTATTTGTTACCATCATTGACTGCCGAACATTGTACTGCTTCTCGGGGTTGCCTGAACGCTATCGGTTTTTCGTTCAGATTTTCTGTTTTTCGTCAGTGAGTTTTTTGAGTTCTCCCTCTTTTTCACAGAGGCTATATAATATGTTCCATAAATTAAAGCAAAAAATGGAACAAAATCTTTATTTTTGTAAATGCGGTACACAGGGATAAAAAATAGTATGTATTTATTATGTCTTAATAGACAATACCACATTAATAATAATATCTTCTGAAAGTGATACAATTACTTACAAAAAAAAATTCCTTTCATAAAAATAGCATTTCATGATTATTTTTATAAATTGAATAGAGTTAATAACAATTTGCTTATAATTAATTGAGAAAAATTTGCAGCTCAAAATTTTGTGCATCCTCTTATTTTCATGTATTTTTTTAAATAAATAAATTGGCCAATAATTGTTTTTAGCGCATGCATATTGAAAAAGTGAAAATTGGGCATAAAATATATTCGATAATATATTTAAATTTAAAATGTATTTTTTTTTCATCTCATAAAAAATCAAGTAAATCATTGTTTCTTCCTTTAACTTTTATCCCAACACAACCTTTTCCTTTGCTATTTTTAGTTCCATAAGCTGCTTCCACGATCGTCATTCTTTCCATGCCACTTAACTTGAAATATCACGTGTTTATGTAGGTTGAACAACGAGCACGTGAAGAAAGTGAAAAGTTGAGGCAGCAAGAGCGTGAGAAAATTGCAGAAAACCAGAAAATAGACCTGTTTCGATGTTAATCTTGATATTATCTGTATGTATACTGAAAATTTATGTTATTCTTCAAAATAGTAGCACTTTTATTTTCTCTATTGCCTGTGTTATTTTAAACTCTAAGGGCACGTATTGCTGCGAAGGCAGAGGAAAATAAATTGGAATTGTTGTTTCTTCGATAGAGTTGGTAGTTTATACCGACTTTGTTCAGTTTTGGAAATCATTCAACATGTCATTGCATTTTAAAATTTTCAAACCCCATATTTTTAGTTTCTGAACTTGCAACATTTATTTTCTTGATTTTACTATATACGTCATGGGAATCTACATCGTTTTGAATAATCTCAGCTTTGTGTCATTGTAGGTACATTTGGCATCGTCTAACTGCATCAAAATTCCAACTGTGAGTAAAATTATTTTGCAAGAGTTGAATTTATGCGTACAAGTATGAAACATTAGTGACAACCTGGTTTTTATTTCTTTTGCATAATAAATTTTATTTATGTTTCTAATCTATGCATGTTGGAGGCATTTACCTTTCAAATATCTTTTTTTAACATCAAGTTTCTGTCGATCGGTCTTTTTTCAAATAGTGATGAAAAAAGTGTCTGATCCTTTAAAAAAAACAGAGTGGACACGTGTGAATTGGAGTTATTTGTGGTTTTCCATCAGTTTCTCGGTTAATATTGGTGTTTTATGGTTGTAACTATATTGGGTTTTCTCTTGGTTGTAACTATCTTGGGTTTGAGTTTTAGAGAAATTTACGCCACTTCCTAAGCTTTTTCGACTTGTTTTTGCCACTGCCTCCACGAGTTTTAGAGAAATTTACGCCATTTTCATAAGGATTTTTTTCTTTAATTTTGAGACTGGAACAATGTTTTATGAGTTATAGCTTGCTAGCATTTTCAATTATTGTCTGTGTGTGTTTTATTTTCATCCCGGCGTTTCCACTTATTGACTCTGGTTTGGTACTGGTTTTAGTTAAATTATTTGTAAATTGATCACATACAGGATAACTTGTTAGAAGCTACCAGTCCAGCATGTCATAACTATCGTTGGCAAGGGTACGGATTAGCAAAGAAATCATGTATATTGCATCGTCCAGAAATTAAATCTGAAATCAAATGTCACATGCCATAGTGCATTTGGAAACTGCTAACTACACTTCCTGCAAATATGATAGATCCTATGTTGAAAGATGTATTAATGTATAGTTTTTTTTTCCATAGTGTTTATAAAGTTAGAATTTGATTATTTTTTATAGATGCACTTTTAGTTTTGCGGAAATACTTGTGGATACATGCATATTTTTGAGTTATTTTGGTGGATATACTTGTGAATTTATGGATGTTTGTTGTTTTGAGATGAATAATTTATGAACCTTATTAGTCTATTTTAAGTTTTAAAAATATATTTATATTGTGTAATTATTGTATCTAAATTTTAATGTAGTGGAACGACAATTTCACTAATCGATGAAGCAAAATAATGTTTTTTACTTCGTCAATTAGTGAAATTGCCGAAGTATAAGACATTATTTTGCTTCGTCGATTAGTTAAATTGTCGAAGTAAAAGACTTTTTTCTACTTCATCAATTACTATCATTGCCGAAGTATAAGCATATCTTTTACTTCGGCAATTTCATTAATCGACGAAGTACAAGCATATGTTTTACTTCGAAAATTTATGAAATTAACGAAGTAAACGACTTTCTTTTACTTCGTTAATTAATGAAATTGCCGAAGTAAAAGATATGTTTTTACTTCGGAATCGGCCCAATCCTGAACCGGTTTTGGCTCCATGAACCAACCAAAGACTTCGGTAATTTCAGAGCTACGACTTCAGTTATAACGCGAAGTAAAACAATACCTATTACTTCACGTGACACTACTTCGGTAATTATCTATCTACGACTTCAGTTAATAACCGAAGTCTTTTGCGACTTTTCTACTAGTGAGCTATGATTTAGACTCAGTGTGGGAGGCACCTCCTGATGCGATGACACAAAGTGCTAAACACCAATACACCTCTTGACTAAGCATGTTGAATATATCTTTATCCTGGTGTCTAGTACATTTGCATACATGCACCATATAAAACATGTATGCTCATACTCTCGTACAGGGCTCTATTATTGCTCACTTCCTCAGTTTTATTTCTTGGACACCCTATTTCACTGGACAGACCTTATATTGGATGGACCTGGCAGGAGCGGTTGTTGAGCTGGAAGGAGTGGCGGTGTCAGGAGTGACTTTCCTAGTTTATGATTTATTTGGCTTTGAGTACACTGATTTCAACCTGGTTGTATAACATTTGGTTATTTACAGTTTCAATCTAGATGAGGTTGTATTATGTTTTAGTTTTTGTTGTTATCTATTTATTTATTTAATTAATTGCATGTCATTAAGTTCTGCTTAGCTGATGATTCGGGATGAGTCATTGCAACTGATTTGATTTATTTTATGAAGATATATGAAAGCTTCAGCCGTTGCCTTTTGTAGTGTAGTGGGTAAACATCGGACTAATACAGACGCAACTCAAATAACCGCACTTGCAAACCACGCTACGTACGTTGATGAGCTGGAAGGAGTGACGGTGTCAGGAGTGACTTTTCAAGTTTATGACTTATTTGGGTTTGGGTACACTGATTTCGACCTGGTTGTATAAAATTTGGTTATTTACGGTTTCAATCTCGATGAGGTTGTATTATTTTTTAGTTTTCCCTGTTATCTATTTATGTTTTATTTAATTAATTGCATGTCATTAACTTCTGCTTAGTTGGTGATTCGGGACGAGTCATTACAACTGCTATCTTTCGATATGTAGTGGGCAAACATCGGATTAATACAATATAGACGCTACTCAAATAACCGCACTTGCAGACCACACTACACAAATAAACCGCACTCATGATTCTATTTTTGTTTATATAGACGGAGGATATTGCTTATATATAACTTATGAGGCTATAAATAGTTGTGATTTTCATGCTCGGCTTATGGGAAATTCACAAGAATCTTTATGCAATCGTTTCGATTTGGTCCGTTGAGTAGTTTAAGTATGTCTTTCAGTGACAAAAAAATACTTTGTTTACATGCGATTTAAATTCCAATATTTTAATCAAACCGGAAAAAATGAAGAAAAAAAAACTAAAAACAAAATTTTCAATAACTAGATTACCAAAACATGCACTAAATAAGCCAACTTTGATATATGAAGATTTTATTCAGTTTCTTCTTGAATACATTATCAACATGTGATGAGTATTAAGAGTTGTACGTGGTTTTCAAAAATGCCTTTAATCCATGCCATCAATATTTGGTGAATATATATAAAAGATTTCAAATGGTATATAATTGCACTTCAAGTTGAAGTGGTCCAATTAAATCATGATAAAGCTTCATAAAGTTGAAAAAGATCAAAGGAAATAAAGTAGAATGTTGGCCCAAATTCATATGGTTTTCAAACTCTCTTCTTGTCTACACAAACTACCATATATAAGTTTATGAGGTTCATGTAATTCTTGTGGTCAAACTTTAAATAAATCAAATATGGGTATTTATGTACATGTAAAATATGAAAAATGTTGGGCGTTTATTAAAACTAATGTCCAATATTACACGCGATATGTTTTTACACACAATTAAATATATATATATGGAATAATTATAATTTATTTTTGAATATTTTTTTAATATTCATGAATGATATCTAAAAATTTAATGATATAGATGATAGATAAATATAAATAAATAATTTTATAAATTCAATTTTTTTTAAATGTGGATAAGATATGTTACTCCAAAAACATCGAATGTAGTTAGTCTAAGAATTTCTTACTGTAAAATATAGTAAGGCTGTGTTTGGTGTGCCGGATATCCTAAGCATTAGGCATTCAATCTTTTGTTTGTCTGGTTTTTAGCAAATGGGAGGATAACAACGGGCCCGGGAATATTTTGGAGAAATCGCTGGAAAAAGTTGGATAAAGTAACCCAAGTGAGAGCAGGTATTGTGAAGCCCAAATGCTACAGTAGATGGGAAAAGAAAGAGTTTTTACCGATTTGTCCCTTGCCCTAATGCATGAGGTTCTCGATTCTCACCGCCAAAATACAAGAAGAATATGTGCGGCGACGAACGAAGAACGTAGTACGTGATCTCCTACTTCAAATCTGGCCTGATATTTTCATCTCTTGTAAGGTAAATCGAGTGTTAAACAGGCTGATTTACGACGATTGTTCTAAGTTCGACAAAACTGTTGCAACTTCACAAATTATTTACAGATTCGGTGATTTTTGCTTCATCCCTAATTTCTATACAATCAATGATCTCGAGCAATCGATTTTTTCTGGAATGAAACATGAAAAGCTTTCTGGATTTACTGTCGTTCGTTCTTTCCTTGAGTATGTACACGATTCATGATCGAACACTCGATTCTTCATTATTTCACATTTTATTGTCTTCTCGTGGGTAACATTTATGACTACTTTCCAAAGTAATAATGAAGATGGATATGATACAATGTAGTGTTCTACACCCATCTATGTATTTCATTGAGTTTTCAATATATTAGACACCTTTATGAAGGTTGAAAATAGTGTCATTCTAATGGAGTCTAGTACCTTACAGCGGCGTGGTTTTCTTGTCCACACTAATTTAAAAAAGGTCCAATTCAATACCAAGATGAATTATTTGATTTTGTTGTAGTTTTCTGGGTAATTTATGCCAAGTCCTCTTTCAATTTATATGTTTATGGATCTTTGTTTGCATTTTAAGCATGTTTGTTTTCGTATTTGTATGTCAAATCTTTTAATTCATTGTTGCTATGACGTGGGTTTTTCTTACTTTAATGAAAGTTACTCAAAGATTGGATTTTTATGGAATGGTGTTCTGAAAATTTTGAATCTTTTAGAATGTGTTTAATGAAATGCAATCACAGTAGTAACTAGGCAAAGTTTATTTTGCAATCTGGCCTAATTCTTAGTCTAAGAGCATACTTTAATTCATTTCATATATTTTTTTTTAGAAAGATGGACAAAAAACATAAAAAAATTATCCTCGTTCTCATGGTGTACCAAATGTTGTTGCGAAATTTCGTTATGGTAAGTCTTTTAATACGACAACGTATGAGATTACTCGAGAATCCGCGACGTTTCCCTCGTCGAGCAGCTTCAGCGTACACTATGACCGGGAGATTAAATGCCCAACTCAACCACCTGCATAGGATAATTGACGCAGGAGATATTAAATGTGTGGTTAACTTACGAATGAACCGCAATGCATTTGGACGATTGTGTTATCTTCTAGTTAACGTAGGAGGGCTAGTTGATTCGAGATATGTACGGGTAGAAGAGAAAGTGGCAATGTTCTTGTCAATTTTGGCTCATCATAAAAAGAACCGTGTCGCTGGACATGACTACATTCGTAGTGGGCAGACCATTAGCGCACATTTCCATGAAGTTATGCGAGCACTTTTGAAGTTACATCCGTTACTACTAGTTAAACCTTCCCCTGTTGATGAGAGTTGCACAAATGAGAATTGGAAATCGTTCAAGGTACTGTAATTTTATTTGAACATTAGCATAATTGAATTTTTTCTTTGCGTAGTATGTTCAAATTTTACTATTTCTTCATCATAACTGACATATTTTGTATGAGCATATCAGGGTTGTCTAGGGGCGTTAGATGGAACACATATATCAGTACACGTCCCTGCTCGAGACAGGGCGAGATACCGAACTAGAAAGGGAACTGTTGCAGTTAACGTACTGGCTGTATGTGACCGAGAAATGAACTTCATATATGCTCTAACTGGGTGGGAGGGATCAGCAGCAGATGCACGCGTGTTAAGAGATGCATTGACCCGAGATGACTCTTTCAGGGTTCCTAGAGGTTAGCTTTTCGCTCAGTCGTTTATTTTCAATGTATTTATCTCACAATTGCATCACCAGATTGTTTGATAATAACAATTTCTAGATATTTTTCAGGATGTTATTACATATGCGACAATGGATATGCAAATATAGAAGGTTTCTTGACTCCTTATCGCAGAGTAAGGTACCACAGGGATGCCTGGGGAAATCGTGCTACACGTCCTGAAAATTACAAGGAGCTATTCAATTGGAGGCACTCTCAAGCTCGAAACGTCATCGAACGAGCCTTTGGATTGCTAAAAAAGAGATGGGCAATCCTTCGAAGTCCCTCGTTTTACCCGATAGAAGTCCAGAACAGGATCATACTAGGTTGTATACTACTTCATAATTTTATTCGCTCGCAAATGCCAGACGATCCAGTTGAAGACATAGAACAAGATGTGATCAGCCCAGGGGAGAACCAGGAAATTGATTTCATAAGTAGTTTTGAGTCGTCCGACGTGTGGGATGCTTGGAGAGACGAGTTTGCCTTGAACATGTGGAACACAAATGGATGAATATTATTTCTTTGTATTTCAGTTTTCAATCTTGTACGGTGGCACTTGTTTTAGGGCTTTCTTTGTTTGACACTTTGATTCGTATTTGTCGTTTACTGTCTGTATTTTGAACCTTTAATATTATTTATGTGCATGTTTATGCGAATGTTCTTTTTAAGTACTTCATTCCACGTGAATCATATTATAATTTCATATCCTATTAATGATAGTACATTATTCTGTCATTATTCACCTGTTTTCTTGATAATGAGTGCAGGTGTTGCATAACATGGAAAGTGGCGCAACTTCTGGGAGTTTTATTGGTAAGTCAAAAAAGGCAGATAAAAGTAGAAGAAGTTGGACCGCACGTGAGGAGGAAGTTCTAATCCACTCGCTTAAAGACGTGATTACTAAGGGATGGAGAAGTGAAAATGGATTCAAATCTGGGTATTTGAATTTGTTGGAATCTTCAATGAAGGAAGCACTTCCAGGTTGTGATTTACGCGGGAATCCCCATATTAACTCGAAAGTACATGTGTGGAAGAAAACTTATAGCTGTTTGGTCACTATTTTGAGCAAAAGTGGTACTGGTTGGAATGATATTACTAAGACGATCGAGGCAACAGATGAGACATGGGATGCACTCATTAAGGTATTACCATGGTCGTGATTTTGATTCAAATAAAATGATAAAAGATGGCTACTGTTTCTTGTTTAATTGTTTTAGGCAGGCGTTTTTTTTGTGAATAACAGCTTTAGAGATCTTGAACCAGAAACTAAATGGGGACATGTACTTATAATTGTAGGGTGATGCAAGTGTACGGTCCATGAGACACAAACAATGGACGCATTACAACGATTGGTGTGAGATATTTGGCAACGATCGGGCAGCCGGGGTGAAGACAAATAATTTCAGAGACGTGCTGCAAGATGTCCTCAACCTTGACAACAGCTCACCTTTGGATTCGTTCAATTACGAAGTCCACACTCCCACATTTCCAGGAGTAGAAGCTGCATCGGAATCGATCTCCGATACTCATACTCCATCATCTAAAACATTTCCAGGTGCATCCTCTAAGACCAAAAAAAGAAAGAAAGTAGAAGAACTTGACGACTCTATTGTTGGAGCAATCAACAACTTGGCTCATGTTACGAAGATCACAATGGCAGACTTGGTGAAGCAAATGGCAGCCGAGGACAAGATATCGGATGCACAAGACGTGGTATTGGAAAGTATTCAACAAATTTCAGAATTGTCGGATGACGAGCAAGTGCGGGCTGCACAACTTTTGTTCCACAGTCACGACGACTTGGCGCTATTCAAGCGTCTAGGAGAGAAAGGTAGGATATGTTTACTGAAACGCTTGCTAGGGGGCGAGTAGGCGTTTGGAATAATGGTTACACGTGATGTTTTTTTGTACTGCCTGCTCGTGTACAAGCAAGTGTCAGGAGGTGTTTTTTGAAAGGCATATGTCAACTCTACTTTGTTGGCTCCAGGTTACTTGATGCATATAGGAGTTGCACCCATTGTATTTTGTCCTATTTTGCAATGATATTGGTGCAAATATCTTGTAAGTACTTTTGCGACTTGTATTTACAAATGGTCTGTAATTGCATGACAATGCAATGCTAAATGAATGCTTGTTAATATAATGAAGCCAGCTGTAGCACTATTATTGTTGTCTTATTCATGTTAGTACACTTCAAGCCTTGTATGTTTGTGTTTTAAGTTGAGATGTATGGGTACTCACGAAGGTGTGAGTGAAGGTCATGTACAATCGAGTTTTTTTCAATGTGATGAGAACCACACAATAATAATGATGGACAGTGACGCAAGTGTGCGTACCTTCATGTTGATGAGAAACATGTGGCACACCATAATATTGATGCTAGAGTTGCAAGTGAGTCGAACATTTTGCGACCTCAAGCACTGTATTTCATACTTGAAATACCAATCATGGAGTTTTATTCCTCTTTCATTAACGTGTTATTACTTCTCATACATAATCAGTGGTTTGAGTGGTATTCAATTATATACAAAATCTGATACTTCTTCTGATCAAAGAGCTATGTGGATTGATATATTTTTCTTTTGCCACAAATTTCTTTGGTAGTAAATGCTATAACAGCTTCTACATGCACACATATTTGAAAATACTAGATGATATATTAATAACACATACTTTGCCTTGCACATTTAGTAAAACAAACTCATAACTTTTTATAACATCACCATTTTCATAACACATCATTTTTTACACACTCACACATAACTTGTACATACAGACACATAACAGATTCGTACACATTTTCAGGACGTAAGTACGAACACACAACTCCTCCCCACCTAATATATCCAAATAGTTTGTGTCATGACTAGTATACTGACAAGTGCAAAAGGGTGGGGCAAGAGTATTTCATGCATAACAATAATAACAGTTAGCCACTATTTTCTTTGCTACTGTCAAGCAAAATCACAGTCAATGATGAATCTTCACCACTCTCCTGCTTCACTGGCTTCTCCATTCCATCACATTCAAGTCTGCGTTTGCAACTGATAATCCCTTTCTTCACTTTGTCAGACGCAGGCTTGTTAGGATGAGCAAGTTTAAGTTTCTTAACACATTTTTGTTCGCTTGATGGAGATTTCAACATGCTTACAGAGAAGACTTGTTTGCTGGAGTTTCCAGCAACTTCAAGCACCTCGACTTCATCATCGGAGCAAAGATCAACTACTGGTACATGATATTGGCTTGTGACAGTTTCTTCCGAACCCATCTTCAAACTCACAGACATGTTAATGAAACCTGAAGAATAATTAGAAGCACACGGTTGGCTAGAAGCACAGAGTTTTTATAGACGATTAAATACTAATTTTTTACAGCCCAACTACTAACATTTAATACAAGTCTTTCAAACAGTGTCCAAAAATAAATTGAGCAGGATGAGCAGGTAAATAAGATATGTAAATCTACTTTGACTCAGACACGTACTAAAGGTGGTGGTTGTAAGGAATTGAATGAATCTAAATTATAATAATAACAAACAAATAAACATTCTTTGTCACCGTGAAAATATTGTACATAAAAAATGGGATATAATTTTGAATTACCTTAACCTGTAAACTTCACCTTCTCCAGTAATACCCCTCGTCATAACATCGGGCATGAACTTGCTCGAGGAAACAATTTTCAGTATACTAAGACGGAAGCACGAATCGCAACCTGCAAACTTAAGCTCACTAAAATGACCATTATAAAAGAGTTGATACTTAATTTGGTAATAACACGCGGAATAAATATATAAAAGATGATATTCTTACATTGTGCTTGACATGATACATGACATACGAAACTAATACTTAGAAAGTGAAAAATACAATATAACAAGAGCCAAGCACTGCAGGAATATAATTCGTATAAGTTTCCTGCATTTCTTGCAATATTGCTCTTATCTCGGCGCATAACTTCTCCATTTTGAATGAGTTACTTGCAATTACTCGAGCTAGATCAGATTGCTCCGGAAGTAATTGAGCTAATTTCCTACTTCTGAGCACTTCATGAGTAGAAACTGCAGATGTAGTCGACGTGAAACTTTGATGTTGTTGAGGAGGAGGATCATCAACCTGAAGCTTGCGAAAAGAGGCAAACGCAGCCTCCGTCTCTCTATTACTGTCGTGTCATTTGTGACAAGAGAACGGGACGCCAGTAACTTGTGCACTTGCATCGGACCATTTTTCGTACACTCCCGGTTTCAGTCCCGCGAAAACAACATATGCTTTAGGCTACATTTCCAAATATATTACTTTGTGATCAACAGAATAATGAATAACATGATTGAAGAGAACCCTTTTTCCATTTATAATTGACTGCCTAAATGAATATTTTCATACGAGCAATTATTTTAATTCACATGTTTTTTGATCTAAATTATATCAAATTATACCAAATGCATAGTCAAATTCCGAAAAACCAAATATCATATTTTCAAGGCATAAAAAAAATGGGAATACTTCACCATAACGGAGTGTGAAACTTATCGTGCGCCTTTGAAATGGAAATTTCACTTCGCGTCGGACAACGAAATTTGAACGGCACTTGTATTCTGAAGTTGAAGGGCTGAAGAGTAAACGAAAAATCAATTCAAGAATTTGAAGATTACATTACCAAAATACTGTAATTGGTTCCAGCAAATTAACAAAAAGTGAAGGAGGGAACCCATATCAGATCTGGCAAAGAAAATAATTAGTTACAAGAAACGTATTACCTCTCTCGGATCAACGATTTCACCTAGACCAGCACAAGGAAGAAGCTACAGCATACGAATGAGGATAGAGATCTGAAAGTAGGAAGAAGGTATTTCACGTTATATTTTTTAATTGAAGGCAGGGGTATTTTTGTCATTTCATAACATACACACTTTTTTATCCATCAAATAAAAAACCTATCAAACATATTTAATTTTTATCATCATATATAATTATCTATACAACTTGGCTTCATAATCCACCACATATCATGTTCTTTACTTATCCTATCACACCTACCAAACGGGCCCTAAGTATATAATAATGTAGATAGTATAGATGAGAGTCATATATATATATATATATATATATATATATATATATATATATATGAGTTCTTTTATGGTGCCCAACACTATATGCCCACTTTATGCCCATCATTACAATATATATTTTCAAAAAGGTATTTAATAGTAAAAATATGGCGGAAACTCATGTGAGATTGTGTCATTGATTAATTTTAAAAAACAGATATCCGACTCGATCCAACCAATAAAAAGTATGATTTTTTATATCAAATATTATATTTTTATTGGATGTAAATAAACCGGATATATATCTGTTTCACAGAAATATAATTGCGAAACCATCTCATAAAAGACCTACTTTAAAATAAGACTACACAAATTGCATTTACAACTTTTAGAGAAGTCAATGTCAAATGAGCACCTAAATCTTCTGTATAAAATCAACAAGTTAATTTTGAAATTGGCTCCATTTATATATTCACAAAATCTCATATGAAACGGTCTCATAAATAAATTTTGTAATACAGATCTTGTAATTGTACAATATATATTTTCAAAAAGGTATTTAATAGTAAAAATATGGCGGAAACTCATGTGAGATTTTGTCATTGATTAATTTTAAGAAACAGATATCCGACTCGATCCAACCAATAAAAAGTATGATTTTTTATATGAAATATAAATATTTTTATTGGATGTAAATAAACCGGATATATATCTGTTTCACAGAAATATAATTGCGAAACAATCTCATAAAAGACCTACTCTAAAATAAGACTACACAAATTGCATTTACAACTTTTAGAGAAGTCAATGTCAAATGAGCACCTAAATCTTCTGTATAAAATCAACAAGTTAATTTTGAAATTGGCTCCATTTATATATTCACAAAATCTCATATGAAACGGTCTCATAAATAAATTTTGTAATACAGATCTTGTAATTGAGTTACTCATGATAAAGTAATTTTGATGCTAAAAATATTATTATTTATTGTAAATATGAACATGATTGATTCGTCTTTCGGATAAAGATTTGTGAAACCGTTTCAGAAAAGAAATTACTGAATGACTGTGTAAAATGATTTATTACTTTTTGACGAGGATTACGAATGCAGTTTACCCTAAAAATATTTGGAGTTTGGAATGTGGAAAAATTGGAAAAAGACCAAGTTCGATTCTGAGTGGAAAAAATACGTAAATGAGTGGGTATCCAACATGTAGAAGTGACGATGAAAGGAAGAGATATTTTTATCATACAAAATGTGAATAATTACCACATTATTTTCGTAGTTGTTATATGTACAAATCCAGAATGGCCGTTGTTTTACTAAAATATATCATCTGTATTAATAATTAAAAATGGAATTTAAAATCGTACTAGAAGCAATTAAAGAACACGTCTCAAATGTTTCTTCAACTAACAATTCATGATACAAATCGATCGAACACTTGTGGTCCAAATCAAAATCATCTAATGATTCAATGAACGAAATTCATTGCACAAATTTATAAGCAAAAAAAAAAGATCATTAATTACGATGATAAGGTCTCGTTTTCAAGAATCAAGCCCCAAGATTTTTGAATCACTTGATCACTTGTTATTGGGCAATAACTCGAGATTTGGACCTTTTGGAATCCGACCCACTCGTAATTGGTCCCTCCCGATTTTAAAAGAACAAATTCGTCGGATTATTCGGATTAATTTAATGTGAACAAAAGGGAAAAAACGAATGTCGCACGTTCGAGGATAAGTCGATATACGTAAGTGTTCTCCAAGCCATGCAAATAGAATCATCTTCCCAATCATTGGTTTTAGGGTTTATCACATTTTATAATGTCATTCAACTTAGATTTTTTTTTTAAAAAAAAAATATTAAAGATTCAATGTGGTTTTGTTAATGTTTAATTTGTAACTTGTTGTACCCATGGTTCTTTCATTCGTAAAACTTGGGAAAAATTCGAAATATCATCATCATATATATATTTTTGGTCCTACAGTTACTCAAGTATTTGGATATTACTCCATCTGTTTTACTAATTTAGGGTTACGGGTATTTTCACACAAATGTAGAAATTGTTTGAAAAAGTAAATTTTGTAAAGTAATTTATCATTTTACTCTTATTTAAGGAATATTTTAATAGAATAAAATAATTATATAAATATTTAATGATGTTAATTTAATATGGGTAAATTGATTTAAAAAAATTAGGAAATATAACCTTAAATGTGGAAAGTAGTAATATAATTGAGACAGATGAAAAAAAATAATAACATAAATTAATGGGACAAATGGAGTAATAAATTTGTTTTTCCTTTTATATTTATTTTTTTTCTTTTGGTCGGATTGATGACATAGCAACAAACACCAAACAATTTATTCAAAAAAAAAAAAAAAAACAAACAAACAAACATCAAACAATATTAAGAATTATATGAGTAAATATCTACGTGATATCATTATTTTAGCGTAAAATGAAAAGTGAAAAAAACAACAACTTATTGCTCTAAGACTAGATTTTGACTAATAAGAATATCGAAACCACATTTAAACCACTTTATAGGATGCTTTCTGAAATTTTTCATCTCAAGTATGATCTCCCGATGTTATTAAAAAAAATAATCATAATATTCCCGCACGTAGGACTATAGAATTTTCGCAAATGGGAAGCTTATAATTTAAGAAAATTAAAAGAAAAAATACAAATCTAGAAATTAATTAATCGGCGTTATTTTTGTAATTGATCTAATCAATTTTAAACTCGTTTAAATTAATTAAAGTGTGCGGTGTGCCTATTTTCCTTTTATCCGTACCACATTTTTTAATATTACTTATAGCCCCAACTTATCTGAGGTCCTCAAGAAGCTCAATATGTTTTATTCCCGGCCCAACAACAAATCAGTAGATTGCTCAGTGAATAATGAACAATCTATATATAAACAGATTCTTTTTTTTGCAAGAAATAGCAGTTCCCGTCAAAACATATAAAACATGTGCACATTAATTATATCCATCTACCAATTCTAAAATTAAATTCAAAACTTTTCAAAATCATATTAAAATTTAAATTATGAATCTTAATAATATAAAATAACTTAAAATATCTGAATCGATTCTGACATTTCATTACATTTTTTTTATTTTTTGTTAATTATCAATTGTCTCCTTATTATTTATCAATAATTGATATTTTTAAAAATAATAACATACATAATTATTTATCATATATTTATGTGAATATATTGATTTTGAAATAATATTAAAAATAATAATATTAATATATTTGCACACGTGATCAACATAATAAATACTATGAATAGATAATTATCAACTATATATATATAATAAAGAATATAAATTTGAACAAATAATAACAAAATATGTAATACATAATTAGATTAATTGTTACGAATTTTAATAATTAAATAAATAAATAAATATTATAAATAAAATTTAAAATAATTATTTAAAATATTATTAATTTAATTTCAGTTAATTATATATATATATATGTGTATGTGAAAATTTTCATTAATGGCATATATATGATAATTTGGTTCAAAATATCATATTTGATTGGATATTTCAAATTTTAAAATTTGATTGAATGTTTTAATACTTTCGGCTTCAAATCTATATATATATAATAACTGAGTTTTTGCCAAATATAGTAAAATCCCGCCAAAAACTTTAAGCTAAAATAGGAAACAAACTTTATTTAATTCTATTTATATGTTTTATGCACCGAAATTTATTTTAAATATTACTTAGAAATAGTTGTCATTTTCATATATATCTATATATATAATGCACAAATATAATTGATTCAAATTAACTTACTTTATAATAATTTTATTTGCCAAAAACTTACGCTTAAATTGGTAGATATTAATTAATACTATAAATATAATAATAAATCAATTTTCAATTTAAAATTTTCTTAATCACTTTATAAAAAATAATTAATTATTTGAGTCCATATATATTTCAAAATATCTTACAATACTATAAATAATAATGTACAAATGTATTATATAACAATTTATTTCATTTAGTATTTCGAATTTGCTTCATAAACAATTTTATACGGAACTAAATTCATCTGAAAACATGCTTCCAATGCCAACGAACAAACTTTTCAAACAATTATCATATATATATGAAATCTTCAATAAATGCTATATATATATATTATATAATAATAACAATAACAACAACAACAACAACAATAACAATAATAATAATAATAATAATAATAATAATAATAATAATAATAATAATAATAATAATAATAATAATAATAATACAACAAAATTTTGCAGACTTCCCAATTATATATAAAATTTTCAATAAATGATAAAATTTTTGTAATTTAGAATTAAAATTTATATGGGTCAAAATTCGTTTGAAAATTTGCTTCAAATCAAATTTTGAAACAAATTACCAAATCAAATTTTGAAACAAATTACCGCATATATGTGAAATTTTAATAAATTCTAAATTTCTATAATAATACAACGAATTTAGAATATTTCTCAATTACATATAAAATGTTCCATAAATAATACAATTTACCTAATTTAGAATTAAAATTTAGAAATTTTACAGAAATAAGGAGGTTCATTTTTCTTTTTAAAAAAGTTTATGTTAGAATACAGAAGATAATATTATTCGCAGAAAAATTTAATTCGTTTTAAAATATTTACCATATTTATGAGAAATACTTATATCATTTGAGATAATCTTTAAATGGACATACCAATTTTGTGTGATTACATTAAATTCTTTATCTTGGTTGATATAACTCTTATTAATAGAAATAATATAAAAAGATATTATAAAAAATCATATATTATTTTTCTATCAGAATTTTTAAAAATAAATATTTTTCAAAAAATTCAAATTTTTTGTCGATTAATAAATTTGATTAAAAATGATAATTATTTTTTAGAATATGTTAAGTAAATTTATATCAAGGTTCTAATTAAGATACAATATAGATTTATGGAAAGTCAATATACCAAATATTATAGACGACGCTCTTTTAAAAATTCTGAAAATGTAATATTTTATAAAACAAATGTTTTCGAAATAAAAAAAATCATAATTTTCCATCAAATATATTTGAATTCAAGAAATTTAAATATTTGACGAACGCAGAAGTCATCGACGAATCAAAATTTTTTGTCATGTTTAATCTTGAAGTGTCGTGTAATTAAATGATCTTAGCATGCATTTATTATTATATTTTAATTTGTGTTAATTTATCACTTTATTTTTCTAGATGTGATTGGGGTAAATATTGTTATTTTAATATCTTATTTTTGTGGTGATTATGAATTTTAATTCTTATATATTCCATATATATTTATAATTTTTTAGGCACCACAAGTTAGCATGCACTTTGTGGGAAAATTTTATGGATAAAATGATGATATTTTTTTTATTACAATTGGTGATGATCCTGTATTGAAAATAATTGGTGATCAATCACATAAATTTAAAAATATTTATATACACATAAAAATATACGATGTAGATCATATATTGTAATTTAGCTTTTTTCAACAAGAGAAGTCGCATGTTGTAATTTAGCTTTTAAAAAATATTTCATCAAATAATTTATTAAATTAAAAATATTTATATAACACACATAAAATACATTTGTTTTCTTATTAGTTTTTTTATGGTAAAAGAAAATATTTTTAATTTTGTCTGCATTGAAAATAAAAATAATAGAAGAAGAAAACTTAAAAATAAATTTACATTATTTTTTATTATAATAGAAATAATATTTATCTGGTTTTATGAGAGTATATACTTTTGAAAGATAACTACACAAAACACTAAAAAAAAAATAATAAAATATAGTCCATAATTTTTTACCATAGATTTTTTTAACAAGATAATTATTTTTTTTAATTTTAATATTCATTATAAAATTTTTTCCTATCAATTATCTAATTTCGCTCTTTAAGAAAACTAAAAACAAATATAATAAAAAATATTTGCAATTAAAAACACATATAAAAGAAAAATATGATAGATTAAACAAAGATAATTTATTAATGAACATATTTTTGGTCTTTAAATTTGAAGAAAAGTATAATATTCTATCTTATTAGTTAAAATTTATAATTTTAAACCATTTATAATTTTTAAACTCCGAACAAATTGTAATTTTATTTTTTTTTTTTGCAAAAAGGTTATTGTTAAAAAACTTTTATATTTGGTTTTTGTGTATATACACTTAACAATTTTTATAATCTTACCAAATTAAATAAATTTATCTATATGAAAATTTTACCCACTATATTAAATTAAAATAATAAAAAATTTTAAATATGATTTGTATATTGTTATTTTGGTCTATTAAAAAATAAATTTAAATAGTTTCCTTTTATACATTGTTAAAAATGGGTTAATTAAAGTATGAAACAATATTTTTTAGAATTATAAGATTTTGTGGGACATTACGTTTTAAAATCCTAAAGAGTTGTAGTATATAATAATACTAGAGAGAAATAAAAAATCCAAAATTATATTGAAGATACCATAATTTGGTCGCCAAAATGATCTATATATACTTAAGGACAACAAACCGTATCGTACAAAAAATATATGTCATATCGAAAAATATTGAATAAAAATATTTTGTACCGATACCGCACCAAAAATTTTGATATATACCGAAATCGGTGTACCGAAAATTTTGATACATATAATTATCATAACGATTATACCAAAATTTTATGATATACAGAGATTTCGATACGTATTGATCGGTATATATATTCAACTTTATACAAAAAAAACTTTATATTTTTTAAAAGTTATAAATATATGATATTATTAAATTTTAAATATATTCATTATATTTTATCAATATTTTTAAAGATATTCAAACGATTATACTTATTACCAATATATTTAATCGTTAAATATATAAAATAACACACCGTGCATCGCACGGGTGAAAAACTAGTTTATATAAAATCAAAGTTGTGAACTATATATAGTAGGTTCCTTTATAAAATTAATGCTAAATAGAAAATAGTAAATAATGTTATAAATGATAATGTACCAATATATGGTTTAAAATTTAAAATTTGATTGGATATTATCACTAAATTTTAATTTCAGTTACTTTATTGTGTTATATATGTGTGTGTGTGGAATTTTCATAAATATTATATATGATAATATATCAATTTTCGGTTCAAATTTAAAATTTAATTGATATATCACTAATTTTTTAATTTCAGTTAATTTGTTGTGTCAATATATATCTAATGTGATCAATATTCTTAGATTTTAGTTAATTTTTTTGTGTACATATTTATTTATATATATGTGAAATTTTTTATAAATTTTATATATGATAATATACCAATTTTCGGTTCAAATATTGAAATTAACTAGATGTTATCAGTATTTTTTAATTTCAATTAATTTTTTTTGTCCATATATGTAAAAATTTCTTCAAATAATAAATAATAATTTGCCAATTTTTTGGTTTAAATTTTTAAATTTGATTGGATGATAATGATAATTTTTAATTTCGCTAATTTTTTTCGTTGATGTATATGTGTAAATCTTGAAAAATAATATATATGACAATATACCAATTTTCGATTTAAAATTAAAAATTTGATCGAATGTTATCGCTAATTTTTAATTTCAGTTAAATTTTTGTGTATATATATATATGTTAAAAATTTAAAAATTCTATATACGATACTGTACCAATTTTTTGTTCAAATTTGAAATTTATAGGATAGTATCAATACTTTTTAGTTTTATTTAATATTTTTGTTTAGTTTATCAATGTATGTATGAAAATTTTCATAAATGTTATATTATAATGTATCAAATTTTTGTTTCAAAATTTGAAATTTGATAGAATGTTATCACTGCTTCTTAATTTTCGTTAATTTTTTGTGATATAAAAATTTTCATAATTGATATATATGTTAATGTATCAATTTTGATTGGCAATTTGATCGGATATCACTATTTTTCAATTTCAATTAATTTTTTTGTATCAATGATGTTAGGATCGATGGAGTGTTTAGAAAAAAAAGGGGTGAATGAACACTCCAAAAATATATTCTATTTTGCAGGGAGCTGGAGTTAGCAACAATTCAAGCTCATCTTGTCGGTTGAAGTAGAAGCATCATCCTACTAAATTAGTACAGAAACAGACTACTGGACGTCTACTGAAGCTCAACGAAAAGAACGGTGACACCAAATTTGTTTATGGAAATTTCGAAGGATAAAACCTTCTACGTCTCTTCTTTTTCTGTTTTTAAAAGGTATTCATTAGAAGTTTTGATTGGTACACTCTCTAGTACAAACCCATTTCAATAGGGCTTATCTACTGCCTACTGAAACTCCTAGTATTCTCACAATCTAACTTTTGAAACGACTTCGTTCAAAAGTTTACAAATCTCAGTACTTGATACTCAACAAACAATAACAAATATTAACGCACAATATTTATCTTTAAAGATCTGATATATCGATGCGTGTGTGCAATAGTATATTTTGAATGGGTACTTGAATGTTTGGCTTGAAAGCAGTAGGGTTCTTTTGATGAATTTTTCTCTTCATCTCTCTCTCTTCATCTCGAAGTGGCCGATCAGCTTTATATAGCTGTTGGTTCCAACGTCCATAAACTGCTCTATTTACTCTTTTATGATTGCCCGTGAAACACAGAATACATGTATCAGATTTATGTGTTCTAAAAGAGATGTACAATAAATGCTCAGTACGATGCATTAAATGCGATGTCTTATCATATCAAAATGACTATTTAATATACGTTGTACTGAACCTTGCTTGTCTACCAGTTCTGTTCTACTGGTTCTGATGAATTTGTGTTATGTTGTTTTTGTTCTACTGATAAAGTTCTACTGGTTAAACCTCCGGACGATTGACCTTTTATGGTTGGGGGTGATTTTAATATTATTGAGGATCCGTTGGAATTTTTGGTTTTTTTAATCAACCGGGTGGCATGCATGAGTTCTCCGAGTTTATTGTTGCGGCGGGTTTGGTTGATGCAGGTTTTGTTGGGTCCAGATTCACCTGAAAAAAAAAAAAGAATCTGGAAGCACCTCGATAGAGTTCTGATTTCTCCTTCCTGGGCTAATTATTAGAATTCTCTTAAGGTGGAGCATCTGCACAGAGGATCCTCTGACCACTGCCCACTTCTTATCTCGGCGCCTTTTTTGCCTAAACCTAAGGGATCTTTCAGGTTTCAAAGTATGTGGTACTCCACCCTAATTTTTTGTAGACAGTGCGATTAAACTAGAATAATCCTTGTTTTGAGAGAGGTTTATCTCGTCTTATTGTCAAGATAAAGAGGTTAAAAGGGCACCTCAAATGGTGGAACAAGGAGGTGTTTGGTAATATCCTTGATACAGTTCAGGTGGTGGATGCAGCGGTTACCCAGGCTGAGGAGATATTTGATTTGAACCCCTCGGAGGAGAACCGATTGGCTTTATCTTTGGCTCAAGCTAATCTGGCTTTTTTTCTGTCTATGAAAGAAGCGTTTTGGAAACAGAAAGCTTCGGATAAGTGGTGTGTTGATGGTGAAAAAATATACTAGATTTTTCCACAATATGGTGAATCGGCGGAGTACTCATAATAATATATATCGGATTTGGGAGGATAGCATGGCAATTGAATCGCTCGAGCTTATACAAGACTCTGGAGTTCATTTTTTTTAGCAATTGTTGATTGGAAAGCCTATTGCTTTTAATAGAGCAAATTTTGATCATATCCCTGGATTGTTAGCGGATGCAGATAACTTGATGTTGGAGGAGCCTATTTCAAAGAAAGAGGTTTATGAGAGAGTGGTCTCCTTAAATGAGGAAAGTGCTGCTGGCCTGGATGGTTTCTCTGCGGGGTTTTCTAGGAGATGTTGGGATATTATTAAAGTCGTTCTCGTTGCTGCTGTTAGTGACTTTTGGTCGGGTTACTCTCTTCCCAGGAGTGTCACTGCTACAACTATTATCTTGATTCCTAAGATAGATTATGCTCAACGGTGGTGTAATGGACTGGGTGCGTCCATCTGCTTCTGGCCCATCTGGCCTTCTGCTCTGGGGGCCCAGGCCCATTTCTCATGGTCTTCTTCCCACCTGGAAAGGGGAGTTTTTGCCCTCCCCATGATTCGAACTTGCACCACCAGGCTTTAAATGCAAACTCTTCTGAATCCTGGTACCATTCTCAATGGTACCAGGATTCAGAAGAGTTTGCACTTAAAGCCTGGTAAAACTCCCCTTTCTAGGTGGGGAGAAGACCATGAGAAATGGGCCTGGGCCCCCAGAGCAGAAGGCCAGATGGGCCAGAAGCAGAGGGACGCACCCAGTCCATTACATAAAAGGGCGCCCTTTTATGTAATGGACTGGGTGCGTCCCTCTGCTTCTGGCCCATCTGGCCTTCTGCTCTGGGGGCCCAGGACCATTTCTCATGGTCTTCTCCCAACCTGGAAAGGGGAGTTTTTTCCCTCCCCAAGATTCGAACTTGCACCACCAGGCTTTAAGTGCAAACTCTTCTGAATCCTGGTACCATTGAGCCCTCCCCAGGATTCGAACTTGTACCACCAGGCTTTAAGTGCAAAATCTTCTGAATCCTGCTCAATGGTATCAGGATTCAGAAGAGTTTGCACTTAAAGCCTGGTGGTGCAAGTTCGAATCCTTGGGAGGGCAAAAACTCCCCTTTCCAGGTGGGGAGAAGACCATGAGAAATGGGCCTGGGCCCCCAGAGCAGAAGGCCAGATGAGCCAGAAGCAGAGGGATGCACCCAGTCCATTACAGGTGGTCTGACTTTAGACCTATCAGCTTATGTAATGTGGTCAATAAGATTATCACAAAGCTTATCACTAATCGGATTCGGCGGGTTCTTTCAAGGATTATTTCTTCTTCTCAGAGTGGTTTTGTTGCAGGCAGGCTCATCTCGGATAACATATTGCTAGCTCAAGAAATGGTTCACCACCTAGACCATCCGATAAGAGGGGGTAATGTCATTATGAAGCTGGATATGGACAATGCGTATGATCGAGTGCAGTGAGACTTCTTATTCCAAATGCTTAGGGCTTTTGGTTTCTCATAGTTGTTCTGTCATATTGTCTTAAGATGTGTGAATAACTGTTGGTTCTCTATCAATATCAATGGCTCTCTTTTAGGTATTTCCAGTCTCAGAGAGGGATTAGAAAAAAAGACCCTTTATCTCCTTTGTTGTTTATTATTGCTGTAGAATATCTTTCCAGGGGGTTGGACTCGTTATTTGAGCGGAACAAGAGCCTTCAGTTTCGAACAGGAAGACCTTTTAGATTGTCTCATCTGGGTTATGCTGATGAAATTATTCTATTCTCCAATGGCTCGATTCCTGGCATACGACTTATTCAAGATTTTTTTATCACTATTAGCAGTGTTCCGGTCAACTCATTAGTAATGCCAAGAGTTTCATCTTTACATCAAAGAGTGTTCGCAGGAAAATAAAGGGAGATATTATTATATTACTGGTTTTGGAGAAGGTGTGCTGCATTTTCGATATCTGGGAGCTACAATGTTTGTGGGGCATCGAAAGAGTTCATATTTCAATCACATTTTTGCAAACGATTCTAGGAAGCTTCAAGGGTGGCAGTCAAAATCTCTCTATTTTGGTAGTTGGCTGGTGTTAATCAAAAGTGTCCTGTGTTCTATGCCAATATTTTTATTCCAGGTGCTGCAACCCCCAGGAACAATTCTTCATCGATTTGAAATGTTGTGTGATAATTTTTTATGGGGCTCGAATCTAGGGAGACGTTCCATTCATTGGATATCTTGGGCGAAGATTTGTCTTCCGACTACTGAAGGAGGTTTGAGGATTCAGAGATTCAAAGATATGGTTACTTCTTTCTCAATTAAACTTTGGGTTCAATTTTGCATGGTGGATTCTCTTTGTAGGGACTTCCTGCTCTTGAAATATTGCTGGACAGACTTTCCTGCAGCGGTAAAACTTGTGAAGAACATGTCATCTTTTTGGTGGAGAATGTTGAAGGTTAGGAGTAGGGCTGAACCGGAGATTGGGTGGCGTATTGGGGATGGTAATGTCAGTTTCTGGTTTGATTCTTGGGTCCTGGATGGCCCCCTATCCGCCTCATTACAGGTTCAGGGCCAATCGTCCAAATTATTTAGTTGGTACTTGACTGATCGTGCCTGGAACTTGGATCGTTTACTCTTGGTGGTTTTGCAAGAAGTAGCTTTGCGCATTTTGGAGGTGCCTATCCACCCATCATCGAAATATTTTGCTATTTGGAAATTATCGATTACGGGCAGGGTTCTCTGTTAAATCGGCCTGGGAGTTGGTGCAGAACAGACACAATGTAATTGGTTGGTTTCAAGGATGTTGGTCTAGGCTTCTTCGAACATCTATGTCCATTTTTTGTTGGAGATGGTATTTCAAGAGTCTGTCAGTTGATGATATTTTTCAGTCTAGAGGAATTTCCTTGGCTTCCTTGTGTCAGTGCTGCCACGATCGAAAAACTTTTGAGCATATATTCTTCTCTAGTAACATTGCGATGAGTGTTTGAAAATTTTCTGCTACTGATTGACGTTCAGAATTGCCATAATTTTTTGAGTTGGAAGGTGTTTGAATATTGGTGTCATCAAGGTCATATTAAAGAACTACTGCCGTTTTTGATTATCTGGTTCCTTTGTAAAGCAAGGAACGATCATAAACACAGGGGTGCTCGTATCCAATCGACTAGAATAATTGGGTGTATTCACGATTTTATTAAAGGCCTTGGTCGAGCTGGATTGCTGAAACACAGGAATTGGAGGGGTTGTGAGGAAGTGGTTGAATCGTTGGGTTTCCAATGTCAAAGATACAAGTCTGTTCAAATTCGGGTCATTAGGTAGGTGCGCCCAGCTGTTTGGCAATTCAAATTAAATTCAGGTGGTTGCTCGAAAGGGAATGGTGATTCAGGGATTGGGGGCATCATTCGGGATCATTTGGGCTGTCCTATTCTAGCTTACCATGATGCGATTGGTGTTGCTACTAACAACAAGCCCGACTCTGTGCCATTCTGAAGGGCTTGCAGTTATGTGTGCAGTTTAATTTGTTCCCTTTGTGGTTGGAAGTAGATTCCATGGTAGCTATATCATTTATTAAGGCGGAACATACGAGTTAGAAATTCACGGTTATTCAAACTCAAATTAAACGGATCATCTATTCGAGTAATGTCAGGATGCCGCATATTTATAGAGAAGCTAATTCTGCAGCAGATTTTTTGGCTAACTTGGGAGTGATCAAGGGAGCAGCTGTTTTATATCCTGAAGACTTTCATCACCACCTCAGAGGGATCTACATGCTAGAGAGATCAGGATTGCCTTATATTAGAGTTAATTCTAAATTTTAATGGTTGTAATTTTCGGTTTTTGCCTTAATTATTTTTTTTGAGCTCTTGTTATTTGAGAGGTTTGGTCTTGCCCCTCTCTCTTGTATTTCCTTTTTTATGCAATAAACGGGTAGGGGTCTGCCTAACCCCCGCCACAACAGGCGGTGATCGAAAATGAAAATAAAAAATATATATATAGAGTTTCTTTCAAGTGCCCACCTATAATGCCCACCACCATGCCCACCAATGATGTCGCACTATTCTATTGGACCTACAATTTATCACATCTTTATCACATCCAATAGAATAGTACCACATCATTGGTGGGCATGGTAGGTGGGCACTTGAAAGAAACTATATATATATATATATATATATATACATAACTAATCGAATTGTATGACTAAAATATTATTTTTTGTTTTTTAAAACTTAAATATTATTAAACATAGTGTGTGAAATATGGATAATTTTGTTCCTAAGGATGTCCGAGTTGGTGAAGCAAGCGTTTGACAAATGATCAGAGTTTGATTTCCCACACCAAAACTGTTGGGCTGTGAAACACAATCAATCTTGATTTTAAATTCAACAAAAATTGTTATTGTGTTTCTAATATATTTACTCAAGTGTGAAGTTGTTAAGCTCAAGATGGAAGCCAAAATTAAAATTTGGCCAAACTGAATTTCTGGCGAGCTCTAGTTTTTTTGATTATATCTCACATCTGAATGATGAAAATGATTATTCGTCAAGATGACTGCATAGAAGACTCAATTTCGTACATATTGTATTTCACGTCTGTGGGGAAAAACGGATGTTACGTTATCTAGATCAAACTGGCGTCTCAAGACCAAACTGAATTGGATCAATCGAGCAAGAAAACAGAAGTAGTTGACCTCGAGCAGTTCTGGTATTTTGGTCATATCTTGCATCTCGGTTATCCAAATGGAATGATTCAGCATTCGTTAGAGATTAAATCTCTCATATGAAATCCAAATGGAGTGATTCTTGACGCGTTGGAAATACAAAACAAAGGGCTACAACTTTCATGTTCATCACTTTACCCATATATCAACGGATCCACATATCCAAAGTGAAGTTTGCTAAACTCCTACCTAAATGAAGCTTGCTCAATTTCTACAAAACTGAGTTGCTCAACTACTACAGTACCAGTTTCGTACTAAAGTTCAGTTGAGCTCCAAGATCAGTTTAGTTCCAACAGTATAAAAAAGTCTCCAACGGCTCTGTTTCTGTCTCTATCAGCTATATCACATTTGGAGCCTATAAATACAAGATCTTGAATATCAAGTACAAGCTTCTGAAGGGGAATTCAAAGGCAGAGGGCAACTAAGCTGATTATCAGCTAACTTAAGCGACCTGCAATCGAGTGGCTAGGAGTTCTAAGATAGGCAGTGGGTAAGTCCTTGTCTTGGAGTGGGTTTGTACAAATGCGTTGTATAAATCAAAGTCTTCTAGTGCTATCCTTCCAAGGAGGAAGAAGGGGTGACGTAGGAGATTGAGCTCCGAACATCCATAAACAAATTCGTGTCTATTTATTTATCGTATTTACTTTACTTTTGCTACTGTTTTTAAGATGCATTGTTGAAGAATTTTATGTGTTCTTCATATAAAATATTATACATTAAACTTGTTTGATAAAATGCTTCAAGCAAACTGTTTTCATTATTTCAAGTTGCATATTTTTCAAATGATTTACAAAATGTAAATCGGTTTCTACGAAATATTATTTTGAGTTTATTCGCTTGGTTTGAAAATCAAACTCGATTTAATTCATCGGTGCTCAATATTTCAAGAATCGAACTATTGTAGCTCAAAATATTTTTTAAACTTCTGTATTTTTCCACCAAACCCGATCCAACAAAAACTTTATCGGACGAGCATTTCACACAAGGTTATTTCAGTGTGGTTTACCTAGTTATTGTAGTTCGAACACTATTATTGTATTACGCCAAATGTTTACCTAATGCATATCAAAATTCAAAAGCTAGTGACTGCGAATTTCATCATCATCAAACAAAAAGATTGAGAACTTTGCCTTTGTACGACGCTACTCTCAATTTTATGATAACTTATTTTAAAACCACAATATTAATTTTTTTTATAAGAAACTTTTTGTTAGATTGTAAATATAAGAAATACTATATTTTTTGTGTTCATGTCAATTACAAAAATATTTATTTATATTCTTTGGTATGTAATATTATTTTACGAACTTCGTTTTCGCACCTTGTATGCAGTGTTCAAAAAGCTTGATGTTTAATTTCTTTTAAGTTTGAAGCTTCTTCAAAACGCTTCTCTTCGACCTAAAGCGGTAACACAAACGGTTAAACATAAGATAGCCATATTAAGTCTCATTTAATACGCTTAAATGTGATTTTTATAAAATAAAATTGATTAATAATACAAAAAAGGAGCACAAATTAGCGATTTTACTAGTATATGATGTTATCAATCTTAGAAATGTATAATCTTGGATGGTTAAATGTAACGATGATGAGAATATAGTACATAATGAGAGATATTAAAACTAATGTTATAAAGTAAATTAGTTAATTTATTTTGTGTTTGATGACACGGGAGATGAAATAAATGAGGAAATAAATTGAATTAAAATCTCACAAAAAATTAATGTAGTACACTTGAACTTATTATTTTGTGAATTATTTACTCCATTAATTTGTTTAAGATAACTAAAATTATTATTTAAATTAAAAACGATTTTTTATGCTTAAACTCGTATTAATATTGCTTAAACTTAAAAAGCTTATATCTCGATTCCCACGCTTTGATACGCTTGACCTTTTTTTTTATACTTGCTTTGTATGTATTTTATTTATATGGGGTATATTATGCACGTTCCTCGAAGTTCAAGTGCAATGATTTCCATTGTGGACTTTTTGTTTTATGTCTTGAAGACGCGTTACAATAAGAGTCCCACTAAAACTAGTAATATATATTATGATAATTTAATTATTCTAGTCCCTTTGAAAACCATATTTTTCAGAAATATACTTATTTAATTATAAATTGAATCCAAACTTTTATTAGGAAGTTATTTGTATATATATTTATACTATTACTAGCTTGCTATTCATTTAAAAATTGTATATTATACTAACTTTAAATTAACTTAGTGAAATCTAAACAAATTAAACCGAATACACCGAATTTTACTACAAAACGGAACGAAAAAACCGAAATATTGGAGTCGAAAACCGAACTTATAGAATTTTTTTTTTAAAAAAATCAAGTTTAACTAACAAAATTAATATAAAAACTGAACTAAATAACTTTAAATTTTATTTTTTTAAAATAATATATTTTTTAGTCTAGATCTATTGTCAAATAAAATTTTATCAAAAATCATAATATTTATATCGTAATAAACTTTATTAAATAATATCAAATTTTTTTAAAATAAAAGTTCGATTTATCGGTTAACCAAATTAAAGTTTTATGTTAAAAACCGAAACTGAACTGAAATAATCGATATTTTAAAACCAAAATTTCGAATAAACACGAATCAGTTTTCAAATTAACTCAATTCGTTTGCTTATTTCGGTTCAAACGAAAATTTTGCTCACCTCTATATTGTACTAAATTTCTGCTAGATATGGGTTAAAAAATAACTTAATAATTGGAATATAATTCTTTGTTGGAAATTTTTTTAGAGGATTAGATTTCTAGTTAGCTAATGTAGGGAATGAAGAAAATAACAATCTTATAATTATTTAATTTTTGGTTATTCTAAATTAAAAAGTAGCAATAAAAGAACATAATAATTGCAGCATCAATAATTCTAAAATATTTCAACGGATTGGTTATTTTTGACAAAATTCGCAGCAATATATTTTTAGGATAAAAAACCAAATCCATATACGTCATTAGTCAATATTATAAAAATTATATTTAGAAAAATATTATGACAATTGAAATAATTACAATAAATATGTAACACAATTTTTGAGTTGTCAATTTTTTTTCAAATCACGCTAGTTAGATAATCCGTGTCGGAAAAACTTGGTACGAAAGCTCACTCAAAAAATTGTCGGTAAGGAAAATGAAGCTAGCTCCTAACCATTATTAAAACACTCACCTACACGATGCTCCATTAACTCCAACACCACCTCCAACCTATTATTAGTATTTTTATACAAAAGCGTGTGGGGAAGTAAACAATGGAAAGTTATCGATCAAAGTTTGTTCATATTTTATTCCGAAATTCTCATAATTAATTTTCAAGGATTCACAAACATAAATCGCGTGGCCTTTTCAACAGGTCAACGCTTGACCCGAAAATGAGATGAAATTACCCAAATAAGACGAATAACCAATGCGAGAACATTATAATGAAGTTGGTTTAATTGTCACTCATTTTGCAGATTCCTAAACATAAACCAAAACATGAATAATGTCCGTTTTTGTTGTATTTACCTGCTGCTGTTTATGCACTTGTTCATCGGTTCCACGGAGTGTATCGATGATCCGGCAGCAGCGGTGTACATCAAGGGTGATGTTTCGATAAACTGTGGCTCCAACGGCGTTTCCGCCACCCCTATTAATGGCAGGAAATGGATAGGAGATATGCACCCCAAGTTCAGCTCCTCCCTGCATTTAAAGGGCACATCGACCATCTCAAGTGACTCGATTTCCGATCATCGATCTCCGTATGAAACCGCAAGAATCTCCGCTTCACCTTTCTCCTACGCGTTTCTTCTCAGCCCAGGTCACAAGTTTATCCGCCTTCACTTTAATCCCACCGCGTATAAAGGGTTCGAAACACGGGCGGCGGCGGACTTGTTCCACGTCGTAGCCGGACCTTTCGTCTTACTTGGTAACTTCAGTGCTTCGCTGACCAGTGATGCTCTTGGCCTGAGTTACTTTACTAAGGAATATTTTTTAAACGTTGAAGAAAATCAACTGCTGAACATTAGTTTCTCCCCTGCCACGACTCTGTTGCGAAATGCTTATGCTTTCGTTAATGGGATTGAGATAATCCCAGTCACTCCGGAGCAATCTTACTTTCATGGTGGGGGTACCGGAGCACGAGTGCTTGGGCACGAGTCTCAGCTGTTTTATATTGATAATGGCACTGCACTAGAAATGGTTCACCGAGAAAGGGTCAGCGGGGATTCTTTCTCACCGGAAGATTACGATTTCAGCGAAGTATTTGGGACGGTTCTGAAAGAAAAGGCCAGAGTTCTGAACTGGAAAATACCAGTACATGTGGGATTCAGGTATTTGGTCAGGCTTCAATTCTACAAAGGAGGAGGACTCGAGATGATTGAGAGTAGCAAACTGAATTTCAAAGTACTCATCAATGAAATAGTTGCTTGCACGAATATTGACATATTCCAAGAAACGGATAACATAGCTTTCCTCAAGTATGATCATAGGGACTTTATAGTTATAATGAGAGGACGAAAAGAAGAAGGTAAACGCGATATCTCCCTCCAATCATATGATGAATCCTTTGATGGGAGTGGATCCTTTACGGGATTCGAAATATTCAAACTGAGCAACCTCGATAATAGTCTTGATTGCCCAAATCCCCTGCCTTTTGCAAGGGTCTCACCATCCTGGACTATCCAATCTTTGCTCGCAATCATTGCTCCTATAAGTATTATTCCAACTGTTATAATAGCTCTGGTTTTTTTGGCAAATATCACTTCTCATAAGCTGAGAAGAATTTTGCAATCTAACAACACGAAGGAGGAAAACAAGCCATCAGACCTGGGCAGACGAAGTTGTCGTTGTTTTTCATTGGACGAGATACAGTTGGGTACCAACAATTTCAGTGATGCACTTGTAATTGGAAAGGGTGGATACGGGAAAGTTTACAAATGCCTGATCGATGGTGGGAGAGACACTGTCGCCATAAAGCGGTTAAAATCAAACTCCAGGCAAGGGGCACATGAGTTTTTGGCAGAGGTCGAAACACTTTCTGAGCTCCGACATGTTAATGTGGTCTCTTTGATTGGCTACTGCACCGATCACGGGGAAATGATTCTAGTTTACAGCTATATGCCCCATGGAAATTTGGCAGACCACCTCTACAAGCTTAAAAGAATTGGAAATAACTCTTCTTCTCTTACCTGGAAGCAACGTCTTGACATATGCATTGGAACTGGTCGAGGACTAGATTATCTTCACACCGGACACGCAATCATACACCGTGATGTCAAGGTTTCAAACATTTTGCTGGATGGCAACTTCACGGCTAAGATTTCAGATTTGGGTTTGGTCAAACATGAAGACAAAAGCAATGTAAAGAGCCATGCTAGCACGAAAGTTAAGGGGACATTTGGATATCTTGACCCGAGTTACTTTAGCACGGGTAAGCTTACAAGAAAAAGTGATGTATATGCCTTTGGTGTGGTGTTATTGGAAGTATTGTGTGGGCGACCAGCAATAGACCATAGTGTTTCAATGGATGAGCATAATCTAACAAAGTGGGCTCGACACAAGATCAGTAAAGGAGAAGTTTATCTGATTGTAGCTTCAAGTCTGAGGGGCGAAATTTTACCAGATAGCTTGAAAACGTTTGTGCAGGTTGTTGAAAGATGCTTGGATGATGAGCCAAAGAAGCGGCCGACAATAGCTCAAGTTGTGGCGCAACTAGAGTTGGCACTTGAGCAGCAGGAGAACCCAAGATCTGTGACATCGAATGAGATAACAAGTGTTTCTACTCATAATGGCGAAGCCAACATATTAGTTAGTGGGCAACGAACATCGTACTCCTCTGATAGGCAAACTATAACTTCTCATCCCAGAGAACAAACTCGCGGCAATGATAGAGCCAATGTATTAGCCAGTGGGCCACAAACATCGACCTCCTCTAGTGAGCAAACTATGAAGTCTCGTGGAAGAGTACGAACTACCCACAATGATGAACCAAATGTCTTACGCAGTAGGCAACCAACATGGTCCTCCCCAGGTACAGTATCCATACCTCCTTCAACAGCCCTATCTACCCGGTCCCGTAACATGGATAACGGTTACCATTCATCGGAAGAAAACCAGAGGAACACCCCGGCATATAGGCCATCCATTCGTCGGTCGTGGAATGCATTTATGAACAAATTTAAGTCCCCGAAGAAAAAAAAATTGCCAATAACAGGTACACTATGAAGCAGTAAATTAGAAAAGAATAAAAAATGCTCATGATTTATTACTTGCCCCTAACATTCTGATAGTTGAAAGCGTTCATTCTTTATGTGAAATATATATTTGAGAATGGCTTTAAAGGAACACAAGGTTGAGTGTGAATGGAGCATAGCTCAGACTCACTATACACCCAAACCATGATAAACATTGCCGGTGATTCTGCTCATTCATACTAATTAGATTTATTTAGTGATAGGCGGAGCCGGACTGCAAATTTTTGATTGGAGCACCATCGCAGCTGCAACCAATCAGTTCGCCCCATCGTCTAAGATCGGAGAAGGTGGATTCGGTTCAGTTTACAAGGTGATCATTTCTAGACAAGCCATCTAATTGTTTTTGCTCCATTTTTCAGGTTAAGTAAAATTTCTGAATGTTTCTACTGAGCTTCATAGTTATTGCCATGCATTTGTAGGCTGTACTGCTTTCAGGAGAGACAGTTGCAGTTAAAAGGCTTTCAAACTATTCTGCACGGGGCCACGATGAATTCGAAAATGAGATTCATTTACTTCATAATCTCAATCACCGTAACATTATTAAACTTCTTGGATATTGCCAAGATGGTGAAGAGAGGATTTTGGTATATGAGTTCATGGAAAATGGTGGGCTGGATAATTTTATTTTTGGTTGGTGATCTCATGTTCCTTTTGGCCATTCAGTACTCTCTTTGGTATGATCCACTCTGTTTTGAAATGATTTCTACGCATGTACAGATGAAGCACGACGAATCCAACTTCACTGGAATCACAGGTTCAAGATCATCGTGGGAATTGCTCGAGGACTTCTGTATCTTCATCAAGATTTAGGATCACAGATAATCCATAGAGATCCCAAGCCACCCAATATTTTGCTAGACAGCCAGATGAATCCTAAAATTTCCGACTTTGGCATGGCTAGATCTTTGGAAGAAGATCAATCCTATTTGACAACGATGATAGCTGGGACAATGTAATCTAATACTTCATCCAACACCCCCTCCCCACTTTCTACCATGTTTCCGTCGGTCAAACCATGGTATCAATATTAAGGCAATATTTGTGAGAGCTTCTAAGAAGCATTTCTCAACTTTCTCATCGCTAAATTTGTGAAATTTTGTGATGGAAAAGCTGAGAAATACTTCTTAAAAACTTTCTCAAACACTGCTTAAAGTTTGTTTGGGCTTTTTTGTGATGTGCGTTATAAATATGCAGTGGTTACATTGCCCCAGAGTACATGGATAGTAAATTCTCAACTAGAACAGACGTGTATACCTTTGGAATTGCTGTCTTGGAGATTGTGAGCGGCAAGCGAAACCGTGATCTTCGTCGTCAAGATGGAGAGGACACACCTATGTTTGGCTTTGTAAGCATCAGATTTTGTTTTTTGCTTTTTTTTTTTTTGTATCGTGCATCGGGTTATTTAAGACATTATATAGAATTTCCTATGCAGCAGAATAATAATTGTTCCTCCCCAAAAATCAGATCATAGGCTGCTTAAAGCCAGTTTTGAGTAAGATATCTAACAAAGAAGCCTAGAAGTTGAGTCTAATGGACATTTTTTGTACAGGGATGGAGGCCGTGGGAGGACGGGAAAATATTGGATTTGGCTGATAAATCGATCCACGTTGACGTGGACGAAGCACTGCGTTGCATCCAAGTCGGCATTCTGTGTACTCGAGAAGCACATGAACGACCGACGATGTCCGATGTAGTCGACATGTTGGAGGGAAAAAAGTTTCTCACATGAGTAGCACACTACAGACATCTTCTCAGGTTCTTGTGTGCTACTATATATACGTAATATGTTGATGCATTGTTAGTCTTTAGAAATGGCTGGGTTCTCAACTTTTTCTTGTAATTTTATGTTACCATGTTCATGCAGGAATATTACAATTAATAATGGTTATATAACTTACAGAAGTTTTGGTTTATTCCCATATAGTGGTCATTCTAAATATTTTTTTCACTCGGTGCTACTGCTATGTTTAATTAGTGGTTGCCCGTTATTTGTGTGTATAGGGATGACAATGAGATGAGTTTGACCAAACCCAAGACTCGGAGGATCCAATCCAAATTGGACCGGCAGTCAGAATTATATAATTTTAAATTTATTAAAGAAAAAAGTTTAAAATTTTAAAAAGTAACAAATCATGAAAATAAATTAAAATTTATCAACTTGTATTCAATTAATAATTAATAAAAAATATAAATTATATTTTCCTATTAACACATCATAATAAAATAAAATGATTTTAATCCAAAAATATACAAACTCAAATTATAGATAATGTATTAATTATTTAATATAAGAAAAAAACTCGCTTGTGAAACTATCTGGCTAGGTCCTAAACCTGCCCGTCGGGGCAGGTTTAGCACTAAACTCGACCAATCCCTATTACACTTAAAATTAGTTTGTTGAAGATAATTATATGCATTATTCACTCCATTAGTTTGTTGAAGATAACTAAAATTATAGTTTAATTAAAAAGCTCGGTTTCCACGCTTAAATGCATTCCATGTTTTTAAGAACCTTGGATAAAACCATAGATTGCAGTGCAAGCAAACATGGGGTGACAACAAACAAGGCAATTTATTAAATCCACCACTCTTAACGATAAAACATGAAGAATATTTAATTCACATCTAATTCAAAGAAATCAGGGGTTACTTCAAGAAATGCATCATCCTATTCGGTCACGACTAATTGTTGAAATGTCCATCCTTCTGCCTTTGCCATCTCCTATCATAATGCAGATTCTTCCCCTGCCTCTGTTTATCAAATAAACTTTTACATTTACGACTACTACATCAGCGACAATAAAAAAAGAACCCAAAAATGGTTGCAGGATTTTACCTTTCCCAGGGACAACAATGATTGGCGCTATTTTACAATTATGGAAGCAATATTCACTAACGCTACCCTGCAGCACGCTGCAAAGAACAAGATGAAGGAAACAACAAGAATTTGGTCATGTATATTATATATGATAAGCATGTGATTTTGCAAGTGATGAGAAGCAGTGGCTGAGAAAGACCTTTGAATCAAACTTCGGCCCCTGGTGCCTATCACCACGGCAGCAGGCTTCAACCTTTCCGCTTCCTTGCATATAATCTTTCCTGCATCTCCTTCTACTATCCTAGCTTTCGTTTTAACCTATTCAACCAAAAATTTTAAAACCATTGGCTTGTCACATAGATAAACCAATATCTAAATGTCATTCATTTCAGCAAATTCATGGTGTTTCTTGTTTAAAATTCAATTTCAGCAAGTTACCATTATACAGAATCAATCAGGCTATTAAGAATAAAGATTGCAAATGCACAATAAATGAACACAAGTTTCGTCCAGTAACGTTTCCATTAACTAAAATTAATATGATACTTTGTTTAGAATTTTATCCCTCTATCCATTTTAAGAATCAACCAAGAAACTACCAAAACAGAGAAGGGGAAATAGAAACACAAGCACGGCAAGCTTTGATAAACGAAAATAATCAACTATATATCTTCGTGTTTCCTATCCACCACAGACTAATCAACCACAAATTACAAATCTCCATTCTCCAGTCAAATTTCAATAAGCCCAAACCTTTATCAGCTAAACCATCTATTCCCTTGAAACCCATATATATATGCCTCTCAAATATCAAGAAATCAAAACATTGAGAACCAGGCAAAAAAAAAAAAACTCACCATAGCCACCTCGAGTGCCTCCAATGCAAGTTTCTCCATTAGGTTCTGCGTCATCTCATATACCATCTGGTTCTTAAAACCTTACTCAAAACAAATCGAAATAAAGGAACCCATTAAGCCACAGGCAAAAAAAAATAAAATAAAAAATTAAACACCTACAGCATCTCACCGAAATGAATACTACAATACACTGAAATTCAAACAATTTCTAAGGAAAACAAGAACCGAAGCATACTGGAGATGGCGTGCACGAGGTGTATTGTATCGGAGAGGCGGCAAAAATGGGTGATTGCCCAATCAAAGGCGTGCTTGCTATTTGGACCATGATCAACGGCGATTATTATATCTCGCCCCCTTCTACGCTCTCCGCTTTCCCTCTCCAGCTCCGGCTCAGGAACAATCGGTATCAACAATGGCAGAACCACTTCTTTCCAGTTGTACTCTTCCTCTTCCTTCAGTGTCTCCATACCACCTTCCTCTGCTTCTTCTGGGATCTTTCTAATAATGATGATGAAAGTTATACGGCACTAATCACATGCAAAGATTGGATTTTTCAAGGCCCCTTTTGAATAATGGCGGTGATCCGAAAGGTAGTGAACAAGCGCTACACGGCACTGATTTTTCCAATCTGCGAACTTTAATCAGCAACAATTCCCCCACAGACCTATACATTGAATTTGTGTATAGTTTAGCATGACTCATGGTCAGTGGGAGAGGACTCGATGATATAAAGATGGATTTGGTCTAATTTGGCAGGATCGGTTACCCTTGGTTGAGCCAACCCGCTTATTTGTGAGGCACACCAATCCAATTATCTAATTTGACAAGTTCTATTTTGACAGTTTTACTTAACAAAATTTGATTCAAATTATGAAAGGTTTCACGAGGCCCTCAACAAGGGACACCTTTTTATTTTTAAATTTAATTTTAAGACTTTAAAACTTTGAACTATATTTTTATTTGAAAAAATAAATTAATTTTAAAACTATTAGTATTCTACAAGTACAATACAATAATTTTTATAAAATTTTTATTGAGAATGCTATATATACAACAATTCTTACGCCATTAAAAATTTCTATACAAAAATTCAATTTATCAAATCTTATGATACATCGAATATAAAATTTTGTTGGAAGAAACGTAATGTTAGAATATTCTTACGTTTTGAATTAAAACTGATACACATATTAATGAAGTTGATTCATTAACTTGCTTCATTAATTAAACTAAATGCATTCATTTGTTCAACTTTTGAAATCATGAAAATGGGGTAGACTTCAACCTAGCACATGCGTAAATGGGATGAAAGTAGGCATGAAGGGCCACATGTCTATTTATACTCATTTTGATGTTAAAGAAAAAAAACATATAGACAAACAAAAGTTATATATTTCAGTATATTGTTTCCTTTATTTTGTGTCAAAAGGTGATTACAATCAGGTATACTTTATGTTCATCGGAGTAGCAAGTTTGTGTTTATTTGATACTGGTACTATCGTTGTATCCTGAGAGACAGACGTCTATACGATCCTCAAAAAACCATCGGTGAGGAGGCGAATCTGTTTTAAAATAACTGTATTCTTCACAGGCCTCGGTCACCTATTTGTTTAATTCGCTAGAGCCTACCACATTTCTTGTTCTTCTTATTATTTTATATTTATGAAGTTAAATATATAATTTTATTTAATTGTTGAAATTAAATATATTATTTCTAATATATTTGTTCCTCCTTTCATATCCAACTAACAATCTTAAAAAATATTTTTTCCCAAACATTTGATCGTTTGTGTTGTGTTTTCATACATGGACACTGATTCAATTGTATCGGTACCAAAGGTGAGTCCCCCTGTTTCCAAGGTGTCACCAACACCAGTTAATGTTCATGCTTCTACAGTGCCGATTAACCATGATGATAAATCGGAAAAATTCGATGGATCGAATTTTAAGAGGTGACAGTAAAAGATGTTCTTTTATCTCACCACCTTGAGTTTGGCAAGGTTTTTGACTGAGGATCTCCCAAATCAGCTGAGGGTGAAGGAGATATGCAGGCTGTTAGTGCGGTTGATGCATGACACCATTCTGATTTTTTGTGTAGAAATTATATAATGAATGGTTTGGCTGACTCGCTGTATAATGTCTATAAAGATAAAAAGACAGCTAAGGAGTTATGGGAGTCTTTGGACCAAAAATATAAATCCAAGGATGCCGGAGCCAAGAAATTTATTGTTGGTCGGTTCTTGGATTATAAGATGGTGGACTCCAAGACTGTGATCAGTCAAGTTCAAGAGCTCCAAGTTATTTTGCACGAGATTCATGCCGAAGGTATGGTGCTAAGTGAATCTTTCCAAGTTGCAGCTATTATTGAAAAACTGCCTCCGGGTTGGAAAGATTTTAAAAATTATTTGAAACACAAACGAAAAGAAATGAATGTGGAGGAACTTGTTGTTAGGCTACGTATTGAAGAAGACAACAAGGGTTCTGAGAAAATATTTTTTAATCTTGATGTGGCTAAACCAAATGTGATCGAGCATGGTCAGAGCTCGAAGACCAAGAAAAATATTGGACCATTTGGAAGAGGTTCCAAGTTAGGACCTAAGAAAGATACTTTCAAGAGAAAATTCTTTGGAAAATGTTATAATTTTGGCGGTCCAGGTCACAAGGCTTCAGAATGCAAGAAACCCAAGAAAAATCGAGAGACAAATATGAGATTTAGTGTATATTAAATTCTTTTGTGTAAATTAGCGTATTAGTATTTGGATCATGAATAACACAAATTTTTTTAGTTATATTATATATATATATATATATATATATATATATATATATATTATGAATTAATTTTCAGATAACCTAATTTTTTTTTTAATTTTTATATTTTGCAGCTCGCGGTTGCATTAATTATCCATAAAAGTGAGATGGAAAATAGTTGCTGCCATAATATAGCACCGATGATGATCGGAATGTGGTTGGAAGAGCAATTAAATAATAATTTGTTTCTCCATTTCTTTTTTTTTTCTTTTTTTTTTTGTAAGAATCTATCCATATATATTTGTTCTTAATCTTTTTTTTTCCACCGAATATATCATATATATATATATATATTTATATATTTCTATGTTAAATAAAAAATCCAACCAGCAGAAAATGTGAATCAAGGTTTTTGTTTTTAATTGATACAAATAGTCAACCGATCGAGTAAACATATATGATAGTGGAATATATTTACCATTATATAAAGCAAGAGGACTTCTTACTGACCACAAGAAGAAATTTGTTCATTAACAACACTGAAATTACAATGTTTTTTTTTTTAAAAAAAAAACATTATTTTTACCTTATAAAAGTGGTTTTAATTAAATCTGTTGTCCTTGAGCGCTTTCTTAAAAACAGTTCTTCAAAATCTTTGTCTATAAGCCGCTATTTTAGGACTACGACAATGGTTTTTGTCAATCATTGTGCATGAGCATGTTTTTAAATAAATCAAATTTTTAATTAAATAAAAATTTAATTAGGTATATTATCATGACATTTTTAATGAATGCTACCAGAAAGCCGTACTGTTTCTGATAGAGATGTAAAAATTCAAGCCAAACGATATCAGGATCGAGCTCAACTCTTTTGATATATTTAAAGGCTCGAATTCGGTTCATTAAAAGTTCGTTTATATTTTTTAATGAACATAACTCGAGCTCAGGAGTCGGATCATTAAGCAAGCTCAAAAACTCATTAAGCATGCCCAGTAAACATTTAAACGAGCTCATCAAACATACATCCGAATTCGAGTTTAGGTTTTATTCGAGCTTGTTAAAGATATAATGAATTAAATCATACAATATATGAATATCTATAAATTAATCCAGATGAATGATTTATTTCATAAATAATAAAAACGAAAAACCTAGCAACTAAAAAATATAAACTCAGTAATTGAACATCCCAAAACTATATATTCAACTTTCAAATACCAAATAAAAATAATACCACCATTTATTTCATTAGTAAATATCTCACAACAAAAATCCGAGCAATCTCTGTTGTTGTTGTTGTTGTTTTTTTTTTTTTTTTATTTTATTTTATGTTTTTCAGTTGTTTATGCTTTATGTATTTATGTGTATTTTGTTGATTTTAGAGAGGTCTTGGTCTAGTTTCTTTCCTCTTTTGATTTGCTTTGTATCTGGTTTTATGTTTATATATACTTTGGAAAGATCTTGGTCTAGTTTCTTTCCTCTTTTGGGTTGTTTTGTATCTGTTTTTATGTTTATATATACAGATATGGGTTAAGTTGGTTCCCTTCCTCCTTTGTTTTGCTTTGTATCTGGTTTTATGTTTATATATGTCAACTCACATCTCAAAACTCGAGCTCGAGAGCGAAGAGAGAGAATTTATATCTCCTTTTATACCTTTTAATTCATTCATTAAAATTTGGTCAAAACATAACATGAATGAAAATTGTAGACAACTAAACAAGCTACCCATGACCGAAATTTTAGGCCATCTCCAATCACAAACACCATTTTGGTGCAAGTTTTACACTAAAATAGTACAATTTTTTCACCAAATACAACATTCATCTTCAACTCATTTACACCAAATCTTGCACTAAAAAGAATATTTTCGTAATATTTCTTTTATTTTACATATATTAATTATTATTATTCAATATATTTTAAATAAATAAATATTAAATTAAATGAATTATTATAATAATTTTTTTGATTAATATTTAATTATTAAACAATAATTTAAATATTAAATTATTATTTATCGACTATTAATAATTTTACCTATTTTATCTTGGATCCTGGCAAACCAAACTCATTATCGTCACCAAATCTATTATGAAGCAAACTTGAAGATGATTATTATTTTGATAAAACCAATATTTAAAAAAGTTTGATTAAGCATCGGTTAGGTTGAAGTTTCCTGATGATGTGATCATGGATGAATCATGAATTGATCAAGTAGCTAAGGATCTATTAGAGATGTCGCGATGTCCCATGACGAGAGGGTGTAGCAAGAAATTCAAATATACACTTTAATATTTGATGATAAATTATCAATAAGGCGTTTGAATACTTGAAGATCATTTAAATTAATTGAACTGCCGGATCGGGTTCAAATTTTGTAAGCATATTCATTAATATGTTTTCTAGGATCTGAACAATGGAGATTGTGATTGGTGGCTTGTAGAATCAGATCTAGACTGCCGAACAGACGCTGCTCGCTCACACAGCTTCTATGTGTTCTTCGCATGGCTTGCATATCTGAATCTTGAAAAAATCATATAAATTAATAAAACCGTCGGATCAGGTTAAAATTTTGTATGAATATTCATTAATATGTTTTCTAGGATCTGAACAGTCGAGATTACGATTGGTGGCTTTTAGAATCAGATCTAGATCACCGAACAGACGTTGCTCGCTCGCACAGCTTCTATGTGTTCTTCGCATGGCTTGCATATCTGAATCTTGAAAAAATCATATAAATTAATTTAACAGTAGGATCGGGTTAAAATTTTGTATGAATATTCAATAACATGTTATAAAAGATATGAACGGTGGAGATCATGATTGGTGATTTGTAGAATCAGATCTGGACCACCGAACAGGCGTTGCTTGCTCGCACAGCTTCTATGTGTTCTTCGCAGAGCTTGCATATCAGAATCTTAAAAAATCATATAAAATAATTGAACCATCGGATCGTGTTAAAAGTTTGTATGCATATTCAATAAATGTTATAAAAAATATGAACAGTGGAGATCGTGATTGGTGACTTGTAGAATCAGATCTAGACCGCCAAACAAACGTTGCTCGCTTGCGCAGCTTCTATGTGTTATTCGCAGGGCTTGCATATCAGAATCTTGCAAAAATCATAGGAATTAATTGAACCGTCGGATAAAGTTAAAATTTGGAATGCATATTTATGATCATGTTATCAAGTATCTCAACTGTGAAGATCTTGATCTAAGTTTTGGGGCTTGGGGAAAGGTGGCTCGGACCGCCGAGATGCAACATAATCTGCTCGCATAATGTTTTAGGCGTGTTCTTGAAAATATCATTCCAAAAAATCTAACCGTTGAAATTATTTGAAATTTTTATCATGAGTTCAGAACATCTTGATACACATTCTGGACAGTGGAGATCAATTTTCGCTTGCTACATCAAGTCGGTTCTTTGGTCAAATAATAGAAGATGTTATCTTACAATACATCCAAAGACATGTCATCGACAACACATTAACGAGATAAGTATTTCAATTATCTTTATGTTGGAATTAAATTATTAAATTTTTATTTTTGAAATTTATTATTATTTTTTAAATAATATTCTGAGGCATTTCCTACTATCAAAATTATGTGCTTGTCTTCTTGTGATCAGATTTGTTGGACTTCTATTGCCTTGTATTTTTTGTTTGGGTCTTTTTACAGATATCGGGCATGTAATCTCGCAGTAAGGCTCTAATCTATTATATCGGGCATGCAATCTCGCAATAAGACCTTATCATATCGGGCGTACAATCTCGCTGTAAGACCCTTTTTTACGTCATTAGGCATGCAATAAGGCCCAATCTGTGGTTCAACACTTCAAAAACCCAGGCAGGTCTGGCACTTAAAGTTCATTTCAGTGGCCCACATCAGTGGTATCCAAAGCCCAGATAGGTCTGGCACTCAAATTCCACTTCAGTGGCCCACATCAGTGGTATCCAAAGCCCAGACAGGTCTGACACTCAAAGTTCACTTCAGTGGCCCACATCAGTGGTATCCAAAGCCCAGACAGGTCTGACACTCAAAGTCCACTTAAGTGGCCCACATCAGTAGTATCCAAAGCCCAAACAGGTCTGGCACTCAAAGTCTACTTAAGTGGCCCACATCAGTGGTATCCAAAGTCCAGGTAGGTCTGACACTCAAAGTTCACTTCAGTGGCCCACATCAATGGTATCCAAAGCCCAGACAAGTCTGGCACTCAAAGACCACCTCAGTGACCCACATCAGTGGTATCCAAAGCCCAGGCAGGTCTGGCACTCAAAGTCCACTTCAGTGGTATCCAAAGCCCATGCAGATCTGGCACTCAAAAGTCCATTTCAGTGGCCCATATCAGTTATATCCAAAGCCCAAGCAGGTCTGACAATCAAAGTCCACTTCAAAAGCCCACATCAGTGACATCAAAAGTTCACATCAGTGACATCATAAATCCACGTCAGTGGTGTTCTCAAAAGCCCGACCAAGCTTAGCATATATCACACAATTCGTGATCACACTCAAAAGCCAGACAAAGCTCGGCACTCACCACGCACTTAGTGGTCAAATACAAAGCCCGACCAGCTCGGCTCCTACTACGCAATTCGTGGTCAAACTCAAAAGCCCGACCAAGCTCGACATATATCACACAATTCATGGTAAAACTCAAAAGCCCGACCATCTCGGCACGATGTAATTGTCTCAAAATTCTCCAAAAAATAATCTTGTTTGACTATTGTTGGAAAGTGTATGGTCCTATCATCACACAGTTCAGGATTGTTACTTATGCTCGGTCTTCATAGTTTTCACGTAAGACCAAAGTGGTCACCATCCGGTTCGGGAATATTATGGGCATTTGGTTAATTTAGAGTTCTTACATGGGCTCGAGATCTGACCAGACCACATGGTCTAAACTTCATACTTCTTTTAGACCAGAAGGGAGAGGTACTATTGTTATCCCGAGAAAATATTTCAACCCGAGCCTGTTTATAATGGGTCTACCCGTTGTGGCCCAAAATGTCAAGATACAGCCCGGTCCGAAATACATTGGGGCTTTGTTATAACCAGGGCTGGTCTTCATGGGCCGACCCGATCTGGGCCTGATGAGCCGCATGTGGCCTTTTCTAGTGCAAGTAGGACTCAGATGCATATAAGATAAGCTTGATCATTTACAGATATTCACGAGATAAGGATAAGTTTTAAGGGTGGTTCAATGAATGAGAAGTCCTACCTCAGGACTAGTTCTACTTCGATTAGGTAACTTGCTTCTCATATTCCTATAAATATAGGTACTGTTATTGTTTTATTCATTTATCAACACTCACTCTCACTTTTACATTCACGCACTGATATTCTTTTGTTTCGCATTCATCATACTCTCTGCCTTCAAGACACTGACTTAGGCATCAGTGGGATCATGCCGAAAACACCTTCCTCGCCCCCCTGACCTAGTTGTTGCTCGTGCAGAAAACACTGGTACCCGACCCAACCCGACTTGCTTCAATAGAGGAATTGGAGGATCCATTCTGCTAGACCGAACCCGAGGTAAAAAATCGACTTCATCAAAGTTCAAAAAGATCAAGAAAGTGAAGAAAACCTTGAAGAAAATACAAAAATAAGTCAACAGTGTCGAAGCTACGTACAGCGCGCCTGCGCTATGGTCTGCGAACGAGCCGCGCTCCCGCGCTGCTGGAATAGTGCGCCCGATCTATCGAGTGGTTTCTGAAGATGGGAAAGATGTAGCTAGAGCGCGCCCGTGCTACCTTCTCTTACACACACTTCGTTGTGTTTGTGTGTGTGCGGAATTTATATATTTTGATATTATTTTTCCTATTTTGAGTCTTCCGAGTCTACTAAAAAACTTTTAGATAATATCTTTTGCATTATTTTGCATTATCTTTTATTATTTTGTAGTTGTATTATAAATATAACATATAAATTCATTATTGGATACACAATACAATTCAGTTTTTTTTATTAATATCAAATCTAAAATTCTTTCTAAAATTTTATTTGAAGCTTTGTGATTTATTCAAATCAAACTTATCAAAGTTTCATAGACATTGTGGCGTTTGTCGGTTGTTCTTCATCGTAGATTGTCAAATACAAGTTATTTAAAAATCACTTTGAATCTCAATTGATTTTGTGATTATTTATTACTAATTATTCATCAATTAGATGTTAACATTCAATTATCTTTGTTTATTTTTACTTGTTTCAAGGTCGGGACATAATCATTGAATTCTTTCTTGTTATTGAATTAAGGGTCCGACTCCTACAATAATCGTGTTTGTTCTTCGTAGTTAGTTAGAATCATATCAGTTGGTATCAGAGCAAAGATTTGAATAAGTAAGTTTTCAATATCTTTGTTTCTAACTATTCTTCGTGTTCTTCGTTCTTCGTTTGCGTTTATTCTTTTTCAAATTTCAGAGTCGTTTCTGCGTCAATCTTGTTACTCAAGTTTCTTTTCTTATACTACAAGTTATAAAAAAAAATCAAAAATTCAAAGAAATAGAGAAAACGATCAAAAAAAATAGAAAAGACCTAAAAATTCAAGAAAATAGAAGAAGCAAGATGACCTTTGTGTCAATTCTTCTGTCTTTGATCAATATTTGGGTACAAGTCAAAATTCAAAATTGTCTAAAATTTCTTATTCTTGTTTTTGTGTGGTGTACGTGAATCAATTTTCAAGTGTCTACAAGTTTTTAAACTTGAGAGGTCTACAAGTTTTTAAACTTGAGATTTTGATAATTCATTCACAAAGCATAATCCTTCTACATATTTTGAGTAAAAAAAGTGTTGAGTGATCTTCTTTGGAGTGACTTGTAAGATTTTGGGTGAGAAATTTTTTTTATTACTAACTGTTTCTTGCAGGTACAATGAGTTCTAGTAAAGAAGGTGAGGATAGCTCGAGCCAAGTATTTTCAAAGACTCAAGCGGAGGAGTTGCCTAGAATGATGAGGGCCGCGATGAGAGCCGAATTGTAGTCCGTGAATGAAAGAATAAGTAGGCTTGAATTTAGTGTTAGTGGAGGTAAAAATAAAAATAAAATCTTTGAGGAAGAGGATGATGATGTTGAAGATGATGAGAGTTGTTGCGTATTTTTGTGCCCGCAAGTACACGGAATCAAGTTTTAATATAAAGTGATTAGAGTGTCGATCCCACGAGGATAATTGTGAAAATTATTTAGTACTTGTAATTAAAATAGTCTAAACTTTATCTAGAAAATTAAATATGAGAATTTTTGGTTTTCAACTTAAAATAAATTCAAAAAATTATAGCAAAGCAAGCACACAACTTCATAAAAATATCAATGAGATAAAATGGTCTAGAGGTTCTGATTTTTACCTGGTTTCAACAACAATTACTCCTAATTAATTTATCTTCATGAATTTCATTCAATTAATAGCCAAGAACACTTAATTATATTATTTCCCTCTCCCGAGCAACAAATAATGTGTATCAACTAAGATTCAATTCCAATATCCCTATTAAAAATTTAGTCTTAGTGATATGTGTAAAACAATGTTCTTTTCAAAAGCTCCGTTAACGTTATATACTCTCCCGAGTTATATAAACAATTAACAGTATAATTTCTATTGATCCTATTCAAAATCCCCTCTCCCGAAAAATGATTTCAAATAAATATAATAAATCAATTAGTGATAAATTAATTGAAAAGACAATCAAATCTAGAAAAAAAAATTAATCTAGGAGAATTCAATCCAATAAAATCAAAAACTCGTAAAAGTATCTATACCAGGTTCCATCGTCCCTCTAGACTAATGAAATTTAGTTCATGATCAAAATATTGCAAAAATAATTCATGTTCACAAATCTAGACATTAATTTAATAATAATAAGTTCAAAAGGATGAAAACAAATCCGAATATTCGATGCCGTGTCCGGTCGATCGATCTTCGTCTCTGTTTCTTTTGTTCTTCACGTCTTCAGATTTTTCTCGCATTCAAATTCTCGTTCAAGCTCTCTCAATTGTTCTGAAGTTGTGGGCGGCTGCTCCCCCTAATTTTGATATTTTTAATCTCTTTTATATGTTTCTTGAAAGCCCAAGATCAAGCACAAGAATCTAGATTTTAAAATTTCCAAAAATCTGATTTTTTCTCTAATCTGCGAAGTAGCGCAGATGATCCTCGGATAAGCGCAGATGCGCCTGTTCTCAATTATTTTCCGCATAGGCTTAAGCGCAGATGCTCTTATTTCATAGAGCAGATGCGCCATTGATTTCTTCATGTTTTTGGAATTTTGCGCAGCTGCTCTTCGTCCTCACGCAGAAGCGCTTAACGTTTCTTCAAGTTTCTGGCTTTTGGTGCATCTTCTCTTCTCTTTAGCGCATATGCGCTTCTTTCCTTCCATCAGGGGCAGCTGCTCTGCAGAGGCTGAACTCTTCATGTACAAGTACTGATTTTAGGCGCAGATCGCTCAAATTTGCGCAAAAGCTCAATCCATTATCGTCCAAATTGCGCAGATGCACGTGTTTATCGCGCAGCTGCGCTACTTCATTTTTTCAGATGAGCGACAGTTTTCGAAAATTCATATTTCATAATATATCTATTGGATTGAGCTGAAATTTTGACAGCAGCTTCAAAACATCTTAAACTTTATTATGAATAGTGGAGATTGGATTTGGATATCTCAAACATTCCCAGTAATTTTCTGAAGTTTTCTGTCCGAAATTCATCTTTTTGCTTCTTCTCGCTACTTTTCTTCCGACCCTTGCAACTCACAAAAACAACAACACATGTGCATAAAATCCACTCAATACATCACAAAAGTCAAGTCAAATCATATATAAATTAAGTGCATAAATTTCACTTATCAAATCCCACCAAACTTAGACTTTTGCTAGTCCCGAGCAAAACAGTAATATGTAATATAATCGACCTCCAAATTTTTCTATTTCAAAATTCAATCTACGTGTAAGCTAATTTTCTCAAAAGTTCTTGTGTGTGTGTGATTTGCCAATCTTTTCTATCATCCTCGCTTTCGATACATTAATGCAACAAGTTTGTTTTATAGATTCATCAATTCTGCACTCTAGTTTCAAAACACTCTCTACCAAGTTCAACTTCTACTCACTAAGATCAAAAGGACTTTTCAAGTTATATCATAGTTTTTATTATTTTTTTTAAAATCACCGGATTTTGCACTCCGTTTTTATTTTAGCCCCAATAATTACCCGCAAAATTAAGTATTACTAAAGATAGGATTCGAATTTCAATCTCATCGTCTATAGCTCGGATGGAGCATCAACCCCATTTTATCCCGCATACTTAGCCATGGATCGGTGATTAGAATTTCAATCCCTTTCCAGGCCCGGATGAAGTTGTAAAATTTTTTAAAAATATAATTTTTTTTTACTTTTTATAAATTAGCAACCCCATTTATTCCGCATACTTAGCCAAGGACAACGAAATTGGGATTTCAATTCCTCCTCAATGACCCGGATGAAGTTGTTATTAATTTATTGCCTAAATCATTTCTATGCTCGTAAAAGTATACCTCGGTTTTGAGTAAAAATCACCAAAGTTAAGAATCAAATCATCAAATCCACTCACAAAATCACAAAGTTTCTCTAATCACTAGAGTGTCAACAAGCTATAGCACTAACATCTGAACGACAACTTTCCATCTTCTTTGATTCTTCAATCATGAACACCTTCTCCGTGGATGATTGTTAGCCTCTTTGAACACATTAAAAATCACTTTCTCATCATCAACTCCCATCGACAACTCTCCTTTCTTAACATCAATCTTGGATTCAGCAGTAGCCAAGAACGGTCTTCCCAAAATCAACGGCATATTTGCATCCTCCTCCATATCTAGCACAACAAAATCCACAGGAAGGATAAATTTATCTATTTTTACCAGAACATCCTCGATGATTCCACGTGGATATGTGATAAATCTATCAGTTAGCTGCAATGCAATCGTCTTGGGCTTCACGTCTCCAAGTCCTAAACTCCTGAAAACAGAAAAAGGCATTAAGTGAATGCTAGATTCTAAATCACAAAGTGCTTTATTAAAATTAGAAGAACCAATAATGCAAGAAATCGTAAAAATCCCTTGATATTTTAATTTCTGTGGTGGCTTCTATTGCAGGATAGCACTGCACTCTTCAGTCCAGTTCACAGTCTTGAACTCCTCCAACTTACGCTTCTTAGACATCACTTCCTCAAGAATTTGGCATAATTTGGCATTTGCAGCAAAACATCGGCGAATGGAATATTGATGTGAAGTTTCTTGAAGATCTCAAGAAATTTTGAGAACTGCTCATCCAATGTCTTCTTCTTGAATCTCCGCGGATATAGTAGTTGGTTTGTACATCGGGTTTGGCTCAGGTTCAATCTCCTTCTCCTCAACTTTCTTCTCTTCAAATTTCTTCTCTTCAACTGCAGGTTCTTGGTCTCCAACTTATTTTTCATTCCTCACCTCTATATAGGGCTTTGCAGTGTTCTATGGGATTCACCTCAGTATTGCTTGGGAACTGACCTCTGTTGTTATCTTTCAATGCATTCGCCAGTTGCCCAATACTAGTCTCCATAGATTGCAGCACAACGACCATATTGGTCACATGCGTCTCCAAGCTGTCAAGTTTAGTCTCAGTCCTCGCCATCCTCTTGCTCGATTCCTACACAAAATTACTAACAACATCATCCAAAGATGGATTATACCTTCACCCTTATTTGTATTGTGCCTTGGAGGAGGATTCAACACATTTTTATTGTTAGCATAAGAGATATTTTCATGATTTCGCAAACCTGGGTGATAAGTATTGGGAACAGGATTACCTCTATAGCCTCCATAACCTCTGTAGCCATTAGGATTGAGATAGTTCACTTCATCTGGGGGACTGGATCCTTCAATAACAATTGAAACTCCAGCTGAATCTGCAACATTCACCTTATTCAAAGAACCTACTTGCGTAGACAATGCAGATAATTGAGCAGTGATAGATGTAAGAGGATCAACGATGTACACTCCAACAGGTTTCTTGACTCCCATACGCTCAGATGGCCATTGAAAACTGTTGATGGTCATTGTTCCAGCATATCATAGGCCTGAGTGGGATCCTTTGCAAAGATGGTTCCTCTAGCAGCAGAGTCCACAGACATCCTTGTAGATGCGTTCAGTCCATTGTAGAACCACTCAGTTTGCTCCCAATATGCAAAATTATGGTTATGAAAACGTCTAAGTAAATCTTTGTACCTTTCCCAAGCCTCGTAGAGCTGTTCAGAATCCATCTGCCTGAAGGTGATGATTTCAATCTTCAGTTGGGTGGATTTAGTAGGTGGAAAATATTTTTCAAGAAACTTCACTTTCATGTCCTCCCATGTAGTTATATTTCCCAACGGCAGTGATTTTAGCCAACTTCTAGCCTGATCCCTGAGAGAAAAAAAGAAACAAGCGTAAACGTATAATATCCTAAGAAACACCGTTCATCTTTACCGTATCAGTGATTTCCAAGAAAGTTTGTAGGTGCAGATGAGGATCAGCTGTGGCGCTCCCATTGAACTTGTTCTGTTGAACCATGTTGATCAGAGCCGGATTTAATTCGAGTTGTTGGCATTTATCGTCCCTCGAGCGATTCCAGAATATTGAGCTTGGATCGTCGGCCTGAAATGATCTCTGATTGGCACAAGGGAGCCGGATTTTCTTCAGCCATATTCTGTTGTTATTCTTCTCTCCTTGCTCTCCTCAAAGCACGTACAGCTTGTTCGATCTCAGGATCAAAAAGAAGAGAATTTGCACTTTGAGATCTTCGCATGAACTGCAATGAAAAACAAAAAGAACTCAATTAGTAACTTAAAATAAAATAAAAAAACTCTAAATTAAAATCTAGACTAATTGGTAACAAAACTAAAATAAAATCAAAATGTACTCCCCCGGCAACGGCGCCAAATACTTGTTGCGTATTTTTGTGCCCGCAAGTGCACGGTGTCAAGTTTTAATATAAAGTGAGTAGAGTGTCGATCCCACGAGGAGTAATGTAAAAATTATTTAGTACTTTTAATTAAAATAGTCTAAATTTATCTAGAAAATTAAATATGAGAATTTTTTGTTTTCAACTTAAAATAAATTCAAAAAATTATAGCAAAGCAAGCACACAACTTCATAAAAATATCAATGAGATAAAATGGTCTAGAGGTTCTGATTTCACCTGGTTTCGACAACAACTACTCCTAATTAATTTATCTTCATGAATTCCATTCAATTAATAGCCAAAAACAGTTAATTATATTATTTTCCTCTCCCGAGCAACAAATAATGTTTATCAACTAAGATTCAATCCCAATATCCGTATTAAAAATTTAGTCTTAGTGATATGTGTAAAACAATGTTCTTTTCAAAAACTCTGTTAACGTTATATACTCTCCCGAGTAATATAAACAATTAACAGTCTAATTTCTATTGGTCCTATTCAAAATCTCCTCTCCCGAGCAATGATTTCAAATAAATATAACAAATCAATTAGTGATCAATTAATTGAAAAGAAAATCAAATCTATAAAAAATAATTAATCTAGGAGAATTCAATCCAATAAAATCAAAAACTTGTAAAAGTGTCTACACCAGGTTTCATCGTCCCTTTAGACTAATGAAATTTAGTTCATGATCAAAATATTGCAAAAATAATTCATGTTCACAAATCTAGACATTAATTCAATAATAATAAGTTCAAAAGGATGAAAACAAATCCTAATATTCGATGCTGTGTCCGGTCGATCGATCTTCGTCCCTGTTCCTTTTGTTCTTCACGTCTTCAGATTTCTCTCGCCTTCAAATTCTCGTTCAAGCTCTCTCAATTGTTCTGAAGTTGTGGGCAGATGCTCCCCCTAATTTTGATATTCTCAATTTTTTTTATATGTTTCTTGAAAGCCCAAGATCAAGCCCAATAATCTAGAGTTTAAAATTTTCAAAAATTTGATTTTTTTCCCTAATCTGTGAAGTAGCGCAGATGCTCCTCAGATAAGCGCAGATGCGCTTGTTCTCAATTCTTTTCCGCATAGGCTTAAGCGCAGATGCTTTTCTTTCATAGAGCAGATGCGCCATTGATTTCTTCATGTTTCTGGAATTTTGATCAGCTGCTCTTCGTCCTAACGTAGAAGCGCTTAACGTTTCTTCAAGTTTCAGGCTTTTGGCGCGTCTTCTCTTCTTTCCTTCCATCAGGCGCAGCTGCTCTTAATTCTTGCACAGAGGATGAACTCTTCACGTACAAGTACTGATTTTAGGCGCAGATGCGCTCAAATTGGTGTAGAGCTCAATCCATTCTCATCCAAATTGCACAGATGCGCTTGTTTCTCGCGCAGCTGCGCTACTTCATTTTTTTCAGATGAGCGACAGTTTTCAAAAATTCATATTTCACAATATAACCGTCGGATTGATCTGAAATTTTGACAGAAACTTTAAAACATCTTAAAATTGATTATGAAAGGTGGGATTGGATTTGGATGTCTCAAACATTCCCAGTAATTTTCTGAATTTTGCTGTCTGAAATTCGTCTTTTCGCTTCTTCTCTCTACTTTTCTTCCGATCCTTGAAACTCAAAAAAACAACAACACGTATGCATAAAATCCACTCAATACCTCACAAAAGTCAAGTCAAATGATATATAAATTAAGTGCATAAATTGCACTTATCAAGAGTCTTGGTGAAAATTGGGGAAATAGGAGAGGTCAAGAGGGTGAAAAAAAATAGAAGGGGAGCGATGCGCGGGAGAAACATTAATGGAGGTAGAGAGGATGGAAACATTAGTAGTATTAAGAGAAAGATTCCTTCGTTTCATGGAAAATCTGATTCGGAGGCATATTTAGAGTGGGAGAAGCGAGTAGAGTTCGTTTTTTTATTGCCATCACTATTCTGAACTTAAAAAGGTAAGGTTGGCAGTGGTGGAGTTTGTAGATTATGCTTTAATTTAGTGAGATCAGTTGGTTACCACTAGGAGGAGATGTGGTGAGCGAGCTATTGAGACGTGAGATGAGATGAAGCGAGTTATGAGAAAGAGATTTGTGCCTAATCACTATTATTGTGAGATGTTTAGGCGATTGTAGAATTTGAAGCAAGGTTGGAAGATTATTTCAAAGAGTTAGGGGGTATATTCAATGTAGAGATTTAATGACTTTCATGGACTTGTTTTTTTGATAGCATCCCAACTGCCTTCTCCTGCATTCCCTATTGATTCTATTTTAGAAGCCACTTTCTCAAGAGTGTGAGAGAGCCTATACATGACATCTGCATCGGTATTCTTGGATGTGCTGGATTTTGCTTCAAGCTCGGTCCTATCTCGTTTTCTAGTGGTTGGAGGAACCTCTGAAATTTTGGGTTGAGACGGTAATGGTGGAGCAGAATCCTCAAAAAATGAAGGCTCGTTTGAAAATTCTTGTCTATCACTTTGCACGAATTCACCAGTATTTTCATCAAACACGTAATCATCTAGCAAATTAGTAATTTTATTTCCTTCAAGCTCTGATGTTCTAGCATCATTGTCTTCTCCTAGCCCCTTGGAGTATTTCCCAGTAGCAATTCCATTGCCAACTGCAATTCTCAAATAGTCATAATCCTCAAAAGTATCTGTTCGATAATGTTCATGTTTCTTGTGAGACTGCAAATAATAAAGACAAAAAATATTAAAACTAGTTATAATTCTAATCATAAATGAAAACTTTATTTCAACTAATAAATACAAACCTTAAAATAATCATTCCAGACTTCTTCAGGAGCCGTGAATTTCTTCGTCTCAGGATCCCATCCAAAACCAGAGTTATGACGCATAAGCTTACAATAGCTGCTATATCTCTGTTTGAACCACTTCAAACAACTTTGATATTGTGTGAATGTCTTTTCACACAAAATTTTATTGTTTAGAGCTGGTAATATTTTTGTTTCTATGATTTTTTTGCTAAAGACTCCACTCCTATCACGCCATCCTTGGATAGCAGCCTCAACCATGAGTTTTAACAATTCGTTAGTCTCTTCAGTCGTCCATACATTATATTTAGCTTGCGATTCTCCCATTGATAATATCACTTAAATATACATAAGATGAAAATAAGAAATATATAAGCATGCATAAAATTCTACCAACTAGGAACACAAGTAAATGAAAAATTATCTAATGAGAATTCCAAAACTTATCAAACATAACAAATAAATATCCATTTGTCAATTTTCGACATTAGATGAAGAAACGACAACAATTGCAATTAAATTAGAAATTATGGATTGGTGCCAAATACTTTAAAACCAGATCACGACAACTTGCACGACAATCGGACACCGTCTATATATTCAATGCAATATCATGGCAATTGGAAACTGATGAGGTGGTATGGAAACATAACCAAAATTGCAAAAAATTTATTAATATTTTATTTCAATTAATCCAGAAACCAATTCATCAATACTTTTTGTTCCATCGCATATTTACACAGCTTGAGTACGAGAACTAACTCGTACAAGTTTTCATTCACCGACCACAGAAGATGATAAAATTAAAGTAACAAGTTTTTTTAAGGATATAAGATAAATTGATCTACACAAATTTTTTTTATTTAAAAAAGTTATGTTATATATACAACCGCTTGAATGTACGTATGTGTGCAGTTAATTTCCCTCATTTAAACATAATTTCAATGCCCAAAATTATTTCAATTACGGTGATTACATGTAAAACAAATAAAAGGCATGTTTTTCACTCCCAATAGCCCATCACGACTTCACGAGAATAATAATCACCGAGTTCACGAGAATTTATGAAAAATGAAGCAATCAACAATTTATGAAAAAAAAGAAACATCTGCATAAAAACATATACATATATAAAAACAAGAACATAATAAACATATTGAAAAAAAATCATAAAAGAGACGAAGGGATTCAAATTAATGAAAAACATACCTTTGAAATAGAGAACAATGAGAACCCTCGTGCTATTTTTTCTGGAGAGAAACGTTTGGGCTTGCGAAAAGAAGGAGACTGTAGTGACCCGTATCCATAATTAACGGTTAATGAGTAATTAATCATGTATTCATGTTTTAATTAAGTAAAACATGATTAAAAAAATTTCAAATGGATTAACGGAGTTCATAAATGGATTCAGATCACTCAAAAATGGTGGATAAGGTTCGGAAGGTTCGGACGCTCCGAACTTGAGTTCGGAGGATCCGAACATGGACAGAGCCAGGCTTCGGAGGCTCTGAAGACTTCGGATGGTCCGAAGTGAGTTCGGACGACCCGAACCTATGCGGCCAGCTGTCCCAAAATATTATGTCATTGGTGACATCATCCGAATAGAGTTCGGACGATCCGAAGGTGCAGAACGGAGGCTCTGATCTGTAGTCCCGGACAGGTGTATGGTTGCATGTGTGATTGTTGACACGTGGCAGGCTTCGGACGGCCCGAAGAAGAGATCGGAGGAGCCGATCGGGTTCGGACGATCCGAAGACTAGTTCGAACGATCCAAACATGTTCTATAAATATGAGGTCCGAGCTCCTCATTCGTGCAAATTCTGAAATCCTCTCCTTCGCCCACGTGGCTCTATTTTAGGGCTTTGGGTACTCTTATTTTAGAGTTGGAGTAGGGAATATATTCTAGCATAGTAAGACAGTGTCTGACATAGTAGCGGAGCAGTGCTCGTGTAGTGGAGCCGTGCTCGAGGCTGTGGAGCTGCAGCAGGGGTGTGCCCCTAGTTGCAGGATAGTCTCCATCAAAGTGCTGACGACGGACGCAGGTATAGCTATGGTCTTCTTAAATTATTTAGGAGTATGCAATAGCTTAGTTAAGGCTTTTAGAGCTTAATTAATGATGCATGGGTAATTGCATTGTAAAGTTGATGATAGGCTTGGAACCTAGAGTGGGACTGCTAGGACTACCTGTAATAAGGTACGTAATTACTGATTGAGATAGCCAGCGGGTTTTGCATGCTTATATGTTGCATTTGTGTGTCATATTATTATACAGCATGTGCATATCATATTGTGCATGTACATCTTTTGAGATGAGCCATGTAGGATCGCTCAGCCTTGTTTGGACGGTTGATGTCTAGTGCTTTTCTACCGATGGGTATGGGCTGGTACTAGCATCTAGGGGACATGGTCCACGTTCGGTAGGAATGAGCAGTGTACGCAGAGTTTGCTCCCCGGATTGTACCACTGATAAGTGTATTTTATACACTTAATTTATATATGATTTTAATTATTAATTGTTTGTTTCGAGCAGATTTATGTAGGTATTTTGTTGTATTTTTGTTTACGGTGAATTATGAAATTTTGTGGAGAAAAGAAGAATTATTGAATTTATTTGGAATTTAAAAGAGGAAAGAATAAAAGAAAGGAAAAAGAAAAGAAGGAAAGAAACATACAGAGAAGAGAAGAAAAGAATAGGAACAGAGTTGGGCTTTCACAATTGGGCCTAGATATTAGCGCTTCCCTTTAGCGCTTCAAGAAGTGCTATCGCGCTGCTGCTATTTTTTTGAAGATTGGAATTTCGAGATTAAGGCGCGCCCGCGCCTTCACTTAGCGTGCCCGCCCCGATCGCTGTTTGAAATGTTTTAATTATTTTGGGCAAGTATTTTAATGGGCTTTTGAGTGGGCTTTTTCTTGAGCGATATAAAAGGGAATTTTTCATCTGACTTGAAGGGAGGAGGAGCCGCCACAATCACACACACATATCAGAGAGAGATTTTGATCGTGAGATTTCTGGGAAGAATCTGGAGTTTTACTTAAAGAACGAAGACGGATATTGATAGACCGGACACGGTGTCGACGACGGATTTGATTCTTATATTTTCTTTTTATTTTATTCTGAATATGTTGAATTTTCTGAACATGTTTTGTTTTATTCAGAATTTTATTATGAACTAAATTTTTAGAGTCTAGAGGTCGGATGGAACCTGGTGTAGACACTTTCATGAATTTTTGATTTTATTGAATTGAGTTTCTTCTAGATTAATTGTTTTTTCTAGAATTGATTGTCTTTTCAATTATCTGATCAATAATTGATTTGTTATATTTAATTGAAATCATTGCTCGGGAGAGGGGATTTTGAATAGGACATTAGAAAATACACTGTTAATTATTTATACAGCTCTGGAGAGTGTATAATTTTAACAGAGCTTTTAAAAAGAACATTGTTTTGTGATAGCTTACGCTTGTTTCCTTTTTCTCTCAGGGATCAAGCCAGAAGTTGGTTGCAATCACTGCCGCTAGGAAGCATCACTACTTGGGAGAGAATGGCAAAAAAATTTCTTGCGAAATATTTTCCACCTGCCAAATCCACCCAACTGAAGATAGAGATCAGCACATTCCGGCAGTTGGACACTGAACAGCTATACGAGGCGTGGTAAAGGTACAAAGAATTACTTAGACATTGTCCTAACCACAATTTTGCAGATTGGGAACAGATCGAGTGGTTTTACAACGGACTGAATGCGCCTACAAGGATGAACATAGATTCTACTTCTGGAGGAACTATTTTTGCAAAGGACCCCGTACAGGCCTACGATATGCTGGAACAGATGACGATTAATAGTTTTCAATGGCCATCTGAGCTTATGGGAGTCAAGAAGCTGGCTGTAGTGTATGTAGTGGATCCTCTCACATCCATCACCGCTCAATTATCTGCACTCACTATACAGGTAGCTTCTTTGAATAAGATTAATGTTGCAGATTCAACTGGAGTTGAAGGATCACACGCCCTAGAGGAAGTTAATTATATCACTCCTAATGGCTACCGAGGTTATGGAGCTTACAAAGGTAACCCTGTCCCTAATACTTACCATCCTAGCTTGCGAAATCATGAAAATTTTTCTTATGCTAACAATAATAATGTGTTGAATCCTTCGGGGTTCATAACAAATAAGAGTGAGGGTAAGCCGTCTTTGGAGGATGTGGTTAGTACTTTTGTGCAGAAATCATGTAAGAGGATGGCCAGAACTGAGTCTCGCCTTGACAGCTTGGAGACGCACATGACCAACATGGGCGCGGTGTGGCAATCCATGGAGACTAGCATTGGGCAGTTGTCAAACGCACTGAAAGACAACAACCGCGGCCAGTTCCCTAGCAATACTGAGGTGAATTGTGAGACCTCAATTCTAAACATCTACTAAACTCGGATTGAACAACAATAAGCATACAAGATCCAAGACCTAAAAGTAAAGCAACAAACACAAATAAATTTTTTTTTTAAAAGGCCTCGCTCGAGCGGCAAGGCACGCTTGCTCGAGCGAGAAAGTTTCTGTCCGACAATCAATAAAAAGCTCGCTTGAGCGGAAAGGCACCCTCGCTCGAGCGAGCAACGCTCTGACTCGCACACAAAAGAACGCTCGCTCGAGCGAGCACCAACTGCCGCTCGAGCGAGACCAGTTCTGTGTCAAAAATAAACCAGCATTTTTTCAACTTTACATAATGAAACCAATCCATTTTTCATCAAGTATTCATGCCCAAAACAACATTCAAACATACATGGTTCATAATACATATGACAACCACCTGCAATCCACGATACTAGCATATTTGATACGACAAAACAACGAGTTCAAAACTAAACATGCTATGAAACATAAACTAGATTGGCATGCTGATTCGACTTCTAAACCGAGTCCCACTTCTACTTCTTGCCCTCGAAGCTAACCATGCCTCTTTTGACTTGTTCCTGCCCCACCTGTTGCCAAGTACACATACAAAACAAAGCAACAAACGGATAAACCGGTGAGAACTATATTCCCAGTAAAAACAACATAACAAGTAATACAACAATACACATGCATTCAAGACATCAACGAAATCAATAACAACATAATAAAATGCATGCCTTTAAATCGGGATATCAAAGCTGATAAACGAGGGATTACTGCTGTGCTTTTGGGATCCCGAGGATGAGATCATGTGATGACTCACCGACTCTCCCAATCGAGGTGGTGCCACATATCTCACTCCTCTAGACTTTTAGCAACCATAATGAGTATTCTAGCACTAGGTGATACGACTAAGACCTAGGCCACTCAATCATAGTTCCCAAATGTCCAAACAAAAAGGGCGGTTTTGCCCGCTGAAATCAACGTAGGCTCAAGATGAATGCATAACAGAAACATAAAACATAAGCCACATAGTCAAAAGAAAAATCAATCAACAAGACACAAGTTCCTCATGCTAGAACAAGTGTAGATGCAATATGTGATTTGAAAGGGAAACTCGAGAACCAACTGTCCCGAGTATGCTATCCCGCTACGATGACTGCTTTTACCTTTCAATGCAATAGTTCCCACTCTGGAAAAGCTACAACAAAAGATTGTATCAACAACTATACAACCTAAACAACAATCAACGGCTCAAAGAAAATCTCTTTACCGTTCTTCGTCCCATCACTCGACGACCAAATGCTGCTAATACAGGGCTCAACAATCTCCAACGAATCTGTACGAAGACAAGAGATGATCAACAACAACGATCAACTCACCAACCAAAGTTCAACAACCCGAAACGGTTCGAAATTCCCAAAAACTCAAACGACGGCATAACGGCTATAAACTGAACAAACCGGAAACGCAGACAGCAGTTCAATACCGATATCAACTCATATCAATGCCCAAAACAACAATAACTAAGCAAACCCATCAATCTAAAAATCCACATTTTCGAAAATGGCTTCCAGAAATCATAACAAATCCGAACGTCGCTCTCATTCAAAACCGACAGATAATAAACGATCAGAACTCTGTCAAGAACAACATACTCGAATCTCAAACGATTCTAACAACATCCAAAAACTAGAATGTATCTGATCGTAGAAAAACTTACGATAGAACGAAGCTCTCGCAGCCGTGATCGCTAAACTGCCTTCAGAAATAATGAAGATGAGGGATGCTTGAAAAGTCAATACAAGTGTAGATAATATATAAAATCCAATATTTGCGTTTTAGTCCCTGAAATTTCCAAAATTTGCAAAAAGGACCCTGATCAAAAACATGTCGGCTTGTGAACTCTGTAATCTCCGATTAACACAAATAAACTCATTTAAGATAAAAATGGGGCGTTACAATTCTCCCCCACTAAGAAGAGATTTCGTCCTCGAAATCAACGAGAACCACAACTCATAAGATAGAATAAAGAACTAAAGACAGTAAGAAGAACTCACGTCATCCGAATAACTCCGAAAATCGCTGTCTCATGTCAGATTCTATCTCCCAAGTCGCTTTCTCGACTCCGTGACGGCTCCACTGCACTTTCACTAATGGGATCAACTTGGTTCTGAGTTGTTTCTCCTTCCGATCAAGGATCTGAATCGATCGCTCAAAGTAGCTCAGAGACTCTTCTAAATCGGCTTCGTCAGGCTGAAGGATATGAGAAGGATCTGGATGATACTTTCGCAGCATAGAGACGTGAAAAACGTCGTGAATACCAGATAAAGACGGAGGAAGTGCAAGTCTGTAGGCAAGATCGCCTATCTTCTCGAGAATCTCGTACGACCCGATGAATCTCGGAGATAACTTCCCTCTCTTACCGAATCTGATAGTGCCTCTGAAAGAAGAAATCTTAAGGAAAACACGGTCTCCCTGCTCGAAACTCAGAGGTCTACGTCTGACATTCGCATACTTTGCCTGTCTATCTTGAGCTGACTTCATTCTGGTCTGAATGATCTTAACCTGCTATGCCATATCTCTAAGCATCTCCGGTCCCAGATCTGGTGACTCGGACAAGTCATCCCAAGACAGCGGAGATCGGCATTTCTTACCGTACAATGCCTCAAAAGGCGCCATATCGATACTCGCTTGGAAGCTGTTGTTGTAAGAAAACTCAACAAGAGGCAAGGAATCCTGCCAACTAGTGCCAAAGTCTAGCACTACCGCTCGCAGCATATCCTCTAACGTCTGGATAGTCCGCTCTGACTGTCCATCTGTCTGAGGATGATAAGCTGTACTCAGATGCAATCGAGTACCAAGTGCCCCCTGAAGACTGTGCCAAAAGTGAGAAGTGAATCTAGGGTCTCTGTCTGAAACGATCGACTTCGGCACACCATGCAATCTCACAACATTGCTAACATACAACTCAGCCATCTGATCATGACGATACGTCATTCTGTACGGAATAAAACACGCAGACTTCATCAATCGGTCGATCACTACCCAAATAGCATCGCATCCTCGCACGGATTATGGTAGCTTCGTGACGAAATCCATAGAAATGTGATCCCATTTCCATTCAGGAACAGATAGACTGTGCAATAGACCACCTGGTCGCTTCCGCTCTGCTTTCACTTGCTGACAATTCAAACACCGAGATACAAAACTCGCTACGTCGCTCTTCATTCTTTTCCACCAGAACTGGTTCTTCAGGTCGTTGTACATCTTACGACCTCCAGGGTGAATACTAAACCGACTGCAATGAGCCTCTCGGAGAATACGCTGTCTCAACTTCGAATTATTCACAAACAAACATCATCTCTAACCTGGAATTCAGACTGATGTCCCGATCTGACTTTCTCTACTGAAATCTGAATGCTCGGCTCAGACTTCTGTGCTTCTCTGATCGCAACAAACAATTTTGGCTCGGCTTGAATAACAAACACTCTGATAGTCTCCCTATCCGTTTCAAACTCTAAACCAGAAGTGCAACAATCATCGATCAACTGAGAAACACCAATAGTAGAAAGAGATAAAGAACATAGCTTTTGGCTCAAGGCATTTGCAACTGCATTAGACTTCCCCGGATAGTACTTGATTTCGCAGTCGAAATCCTTTAACAGATCTAACCATCTTCTCTGTCTCATATTCAGCCCTGCCTGAGAAAAAAAGTACTTAAGACTCTTATGATCAGAAAAGATCTCGAAAGACTCACCATAAAGATAGTGACGCCAGATCTTCAGAGCAAATACAATCGCAGCTAGTTTCAGATCATGAACCGGATAACGAGTCTCGTGCGGTTTCAGCTGCCTCGATGCATACGCTATCACATGCTTATGCTGCATAAGAACGCAACCCAAGCCTCGGTTAGAAGCATCACAATAGACTGTGAAACCTCCAGTACCCTTCGAAATAGAAAGAATCGGAGCACTGGTCAGTCTTCTCTTCAGATCAACAAAGCTAGCCTCACAATCTGAAGTCCAGACAAAAGGCGCATTCTTCTGAGTCAGCTGGGTAATTGGCTTGGAAATAGATGAGAAACCCTCGATGAATCTGCGATAATAACCAGCTAAACCCATGAAGCTTCAGATCTCAGGTACTGATGTCGATCTAGGCCAATTCATAACCACTTCGATCTTGCTGGGATCGACAGAAATCCCATCTCCTGAAATAATATGACCGAGAAAGACAACTCGATCCAACCAGAATTCACACTTAGACAACTTGGCAAACAACTGCTCATCTCGCAAAATCTGCAATACGGTCCTCAAGTGCTCTGCATGGTCAGTGCGGTTCTTCGAGTAGATAAGAATATTATCGATAAAGATAATGACGAACTCATCTAAATAACGCTGAAAGATACGGTTCATCAAACCCATAAAAACCGCGGGAGTATTAGTCAAACCGAACGACATGACTATAAACTCAAAATGACTATACCTTGTTCTGAATGCGGTCTTAGGGACATCTTCCTCTCGCACTCTCAGCTGGTGATAACCTGACCTCAAATCAATCTTAGAATAGACAGAAGAACCCTGCAGCTGATCAAAAAGGTCATCTATTCTGGGTAAAGGATACCTGTTCTTAACTGTAGCCTGATTCAGTTGACGGTAGTCAATACAGAGCCGCATATAACCATCCTTCTTCCGCACAAATAAAACAGGAGCACCCCAAGGCGATACACTAGGTCTGATGTATCCCTTGGCAATCAAATCCTCAAGTTGTTCCTTCAACTCTCTCAGTTCAATAAGTGCCATACGATAAGGAGCTTTTGAAATAGGTTTAGTTCCTGGCACTAAGTCAATACTGAATTCGACTTCTCGAATATGTGGCAATCCAGGAACATCTTCCGGGAACACATCAGCAAAATCTCTAAACACTGGTAAATCTACCAAAGCTGGGCTAGATTTCAGTACATCAACTGCATACACCAAAAATCCTTTTGCACCTCTCTGTAACAAACGAGTCATAGATAACACTGAAATCAAAGGAATTCTAGATTGAGAACCCTTACCAAAGAATTTCCACTCGTCTGCCATTTCAGGTCTGAACCTGACAACTTTCTGAAAACAATCGACTGTTGCCATGTACTTGGTTAAAGCATCTATACCGACAATGCAATCAAAATCTGACAGTCCAAGTATAATACAGTCGAATTTTAACAGATTTCCTTCAAAACACAGTTCACAGTTTCTGACTAATCTGACAGAAACAATTCCTCCACCCAAAGGTGAAGTAACAGCTACTACCGAAGGCAACATCTCAGTAGACAAAGCATGCAATAACACAAATTTCTCAGAGATAAAGGAATGGGAAGCACCTGTATCTATCAAGACATGAGCAGAATAACCAAAAATCAAACAGTTACCTGCTATAACATCGTCTGGTGCTGCCTGAGCCTGATCCTCTGTCAATGCAAAGACTCTTGCCTACTGTCTCGGAGGCCGGTTCGCACTAGAGTTACCTCCCTTTCTGTTCTGCTGCTGAGGCTGGAAAGAGTGAACTGCAGAAGACTACCTCTCAGGCTGAGCTGCAGGTCGAGATGAACTCCCACCCTGAGCTCGATCTCTGTTACGCTGAGGGCACACCTTAGAGAAGTGTCCCGGTTGCTGACAGGTGTTACAGTTCCCAAAGACTCCCACACACTGATCTGGTGAGTGTGTACCTCCACACTTGCTGCAATACAAAGATGATGATCCAGAACTCTGTCCTGAACTGAACTGTTTGGAACCACTGGAACTAGAAGAACTGTTCCCCTGCCTCTTGAACTGTTTACCTCTTGCTTTATACTGATCCTTTCTGTTTCCCCCACTGCTTCCACCTTCATATCTCTGCTGCTGGTTCTGATGCTGAGGTGCGGATTCTGATACTGAGATGGTTGATTCTGATACTGCCTCTGCTGCTGAGGTTCTACCTGGTTACCTCTTTGCCTCCACAAGCCTGCTTCTGCTCCCTTTGCGTGATTCATGGCATCCGCAAATTTGTTAGGTCTATTGGTGTTTACCAATGTGAAGACGTCGGGGTTCAAACCATTGATGAACTGATCGGCCTTTGCTTCCTCATCTCCGGCAATTAGCGGTGCAAAACGCAACAGACTATCAAACTTAGCCACGTATTCTTCAATGTTCAGATTCCCTTGCCTCAGATTGGCAAACTCTGCTCACTTATCTTTGCGATACGAGATAGGGAAAAAACGCTTATAAAACTCAGATTTAAAAAGAGTCCAAGTAACTTCCATACCTCTACTCTCCATTGCTTTCTTCGTCATGATCCACCAGCTCTTAGCAACCCCACGAAGCTGATGAATGACTAACCTGATTCGGCGGTCATCAGTGTAGTCAATGGAATCGAACAACTGATCAATATCATCCAACCAACTCTCGCAGTCAACTGGATTTTCTGAACCCATCAACAACGGCGGATTGAACTACTGAAACCTCTTCAGCAAGGTTTCCATAGGCGTCGCTGTAGCATCCATCTCAACTGTTTCAGTACTAGCTTGCTCAGTTGTAGGAATAACTGGCGGTGTGTTTCTGTTTATCACTCGACGAGGACCCATCTGATAATCAAAGGTTAGGACACGAGATATCTCAATCGCTACAATCAGTGCCTTACAACCGCCTGAAAAACCGGATATCAGTCGATAACAGAAACAGTTATATCTCAAGTAGATCATGCTTTATAAATTAAATCACAAAACCATGTAATTCAATAACTCTCAACAATAAAGCATGCTCGCATGGAATTAAGTATACAGTTAAATAATTCAAACACATGCGAGGAGCCAATACACGCAGACTCGATCTACCCCACTTAATGTGAGACCTCAGTTCTAAACATCTACTAAACTCGGATTGAAAAACAATAAGCATACAAGATCCAAGACTTGAAAGTAAAGCAACAAACACAAATAAATTTTTTTTTTTAAAAGGCCTCGCTCGAGCGAGAAAGTTTCTGTCCGACAATCAATAAAAAGCTCGCTCGAGCAGAAAGGCACCCTCGCTTGAGCGAGCAACGCTCTGGATCAACACAAAAGAACGCTCGCTCGAGCGAGCACCAACTGCCGCTCGAGCGAGACCAGTTCTGTGTAATGAAACCAATCCATTTTTCATCAAGTATTCATGCCCAAAACAACATTCAAACATACATGGTTCATAATACATATGACAACCACCAGCAATCCACGATACTAGCATATTTGATACGACAAAACAACGAGTTCGAAACTAAACATGCTATGAAACATAAACTATATTGGCATGCTGATTCGACTTCTAAACCGAGTCCCACTTCTACTTCTTGCCCTCGAAGCTAACCATGCCTCTTTTGACTTGTTCCTGCCCCCACCTGTTGCCAAGTACACATACAAAACAAAGAAACAGCCGGATAAACCGGTGAGAACGATATTCCCAGTAAAAACAACATAACAAGTAATACAACAATACACATGCTTTCAAGACATCAACGAAATCAATAATAACATAATGAAATGCATGTCTTTAAATCGGGATATCAAAGCTGATAAACGAGGGATTACTGCTGTGCTTTTGGGATCCCGAGGATGAGATCATGTGACGACTCACCGACTCTCCCAATCGAGGTGGTGCCACATATCTCACTCCTCTAGACTTTGAGCAACCATAATGAGTATGCTAGCACTAGGCGATACGACTACGACCTAGGCCACTCAATCATAGTTCCCAAATGTCCAAACAAAAAGGGCGGTTCTGCCTGCTGAAATCAACGTAGGCTCAAGATGAATGCATAACAGAAACATAAAACATAAGCCACATAGTCAAAAGCAAAATCAATCAACAAGACACAAGTTCCTCATGCTAGAACAAGTGTAGATGCAATATGTGATTTGAAAGGGAAACTCGAGAACCAACTGTCCCGAGTATGCTATCCCGCTACGATGACTGCTTTTACCTTTCAATGCAGTAGTTCCCACTATGGAAAAGCTACAACAAAAGATTGTATCAACAACTATACAACCTAAACAACAATCAACGGCTCAAAGAAAATCTCTTTACCGTTCTTCGTCCCATCACTCGACGACCAAATGCTGCTAATACAGGGCTCGACAAACTCCAACGAATCTGTACGAAGACAAGAGATGATCAACAACAACGATCAACTCACCAACCAAAGTTCAACAACCCGAAACGGTTCGAAATTCCCAAAAACTCAAACGACGGCATAACGACTACAAACTGAACAAACCGGAAATGCAGACAGCTGTTCAATACCGATATCAACTCATATCAATGCCCAAAACAACAATAACAAAGAAAACCCATCAATCTAAAAATCCACATTTTCGAAAATGGCTTCAAAAAATCATAACAAATCCGAACGTCGCTCTAATTCAAAACCGACAGATAATAAACGATCAGAACTCTGTCAAGAACAACATACTCGAATCTCAAACGATTCTAACAAAATCCAAAAACTAGAATGTATCTGATCGTAGAAAAACTTACGATAGAACGAAGCTCTCGCAGCCGTGATCGCTAAACTGCCTTCAGAAATAATTTCCAACGGACGGATCGAGCTCGGACTGAAATCCCAAAGCTTGAAAACCCAAAAGGGGCGCTTCAATGGAGTCTTCTCGGTTGGGAGGAAGATGAGGGATGCTTGAAAAGTCAATACAAGTGTAGATAATATATAAAATTAAATATTTGCGTTTTAGTCCCTGAAATTTCCAAAATTTGCCAAAAGGAACCTGATCAAAAACAAGTCGGCTTGTGAACTCTGTAATCTCCGATTAACTCAAATAAACCATTTAAGATAAAAACGGGGCGTTACATGAATCCTAAGGAACAGTGCAATGCCATAGAGTTGAGAAGTGGAAAAGAAGTTGGAGTCCAAGAACCTGCTCTTGAAGAGGAGAAATCTGAGGAAAAAGTCGAAGAGAAGGAGTCTAAACCTGAGCCAAAACCGATGTACAAGCCTCCTCTTCCATACTCGCAGAGGTTCAAGAAAAAAACATTGGATGAGCAGTTCTCCAAATTTTTGGAGATTTTCAAGAAAATTCACATCAACATCCCCTTTGCTGATGCTTTGGAGCAAATGCCAAATTATGCAAAATTCATCAAGGAGATGATGTCCAAGAAAAGGAGACTGCTAGAGAACGAGGTGATGAATTTGAATGAAGAGTATAGTGCGGTGCTTCAAAAGAAGATGCCATAAAAGCTTAAAGATCCAGGGAGTTTTACTATTCCTTGTTCTATTGGTGGTTCTCATTTTAATAATGCACTTTGTGATTTAGGGTATAGTATTAACTTAATGTCATTATCTATTTACAGGGCCTTGGAGTTGGGAGACATGAAATCGACTAAGATTTCATTGCAATTGGCGGATCGGAGCATTACATATCCACTAGGAATTGTTGAAAATGTTCTAGTCAAGGTGGATAAATTTATCTTCCCAAAAAATTTCGTGATCTTGGATATTGAAGCGGATCATGGTGCTCCGCTGATTTTTGGACGCCCGTTTTTGGCTACTGCTGATGCAAAAATAGATGTCAAGAAGGGTGAATTATCGATGGGTATGGAGTACGAACGAGTGGTCTTCAACTTATTCACGAAAGCACCAACTCCACCCATTGAAGAATTGTGCTTAATTGAACCGGTTGTGAAGTTGGAGAGCTGTCCAAGAGCTAATGTTGAGGTTGAATCAAAGAGTAAAGCGCCAATTTTATCAACGAAGAAGGCCACAAAGAACAAGAAAGTAAAATTTAAAAGGCGGTTCGTGGAATTTATTTGGCGAGTAAAAGAGAAAGGAAAAATCTAACACCGGTGAAAGTCGGGCTGACGACTCTAAACCAAGCGCTACTCGGGAGGCAACCCGAGCATTTTATTTTATTTTATTTTATTTTATTTGCTTTTATTTTCAGTTATTTAATTTTTGTTATTTAATTTTTTTAAGTATTTTTTTATTTTAATTTTTTGAGCTTAATTTTTCTTAATTTTCTATTTTTTTTCAGGCTCCAAAAATCTTAAATTCGAGCAAGCGGCGCGCCCGTGCCATACCCTGGAAGAAAATGGTATTGATTTGCGAACTAGAGGCGCGCCCGCACCACTTCTCTCGAGCATCCGCGCTCTCTCTACGCCAACAGCAATCGTCAAGTGCGCAATACCAAGCGCTATGGCGCTTCCGAGCTGTGCCATCCATGCGTTAACGCGCCAACAAAGAGCGTCATCCCTTGCGCTATCGCGCACCCCAAACGCGCGCCCATCAGCGCTAACGCGCTCTCTCAACTGCGCCTAAGCAAGCGCTAACGCGCATCTCCCACAAGCGCTATCGCGCTACGTCAACCGCGCAAACCCGAGCGCTATCGCGTATCTCAACGGCGCACTACTTAGCACTATCGCACAACATATGAGATTTAAAAGCCCATACTACAGTCTGCTCCTCCCAGACTTCAGAAATCACGATCCCTCTTTCGAGTCCCTCTCTAAATCTCACATTCTGTCACGATCATTGTAAATTTTCCACTCAACAAAATATCACCATCTCTAGGATTTTGATCTTCATGTCAAGGCTGAGATTCCCAGAATTTGTCTTGCTCCTTCTACGCTCGTCCAGAAAGGTAAAGTTTGGAGGATTTGGAAAATTGTCTTCTTGAACGGTACAAAAGCTGAAATTTTATCTATTACATTTGAGCCGTGTCTGAGCTGTGGTGTAAAGTACGTTTGCTGCAGTGAATTTCGATATCATTTTCTTCATGCATACCACGTGTTTGTTGAATTGCTTGGGTTAAAGTTGTGTTTGAACGTTGCTGGAATTGTTTAGAGTTTAGTGTATTGTTTGAGGCATTTGATTTGAGTTGAATTATTGTGTTATAATGCCACCGAAAACCAAAGGAAAGGGAGCACTTTCTTCGTCCTCTGCTGCTCCATATGATAGACACAGATTTTGGAACTCCACAGCAGAGGAGTATTGTTTTGATGTAATGGAGAGAGGGATGCACAAAGAAAGGGGAATGAGCTTGAGAGAGTGTAATGCGCCGGCGTTAATTGAAGCTGATAGAAGAGGTTGGGAGACATTTGTGAGGAGTCCACCAAATGCTGTTATATCATTGATTCATGAGTTTTATGAAAATTTGATGGTCAAAGACATGAATCTGAAAGTTCGAGTTCGAGGAAAATTTGTGCCTTCTGATAAGAGTACAATTAACAGTCTCTATGACATGCCGGATTTGGACATTGCAGATGATGAGTATGAGGTATTCAAGAATGAGTCATTTCCAGATAATCTAGTACTTCAGACTTTGTGTCAGGATAGGGCGGAATGGAATAGGAATGCGAAGGATGAAGCTGTTACATTTCCATCCATCTTTCTTAGAAGAGAAGCGAATAATTGGCATGAGTTTGTGGCTGCCAGGATGTTGCCATCTGGGCATACATCCGATGTGACTAAGGTTAGAGCTGGTCTTGTGTACTGCATTGTCACTGGAAAATCTGTTGATGCTGGGAGGGTGATTCAGGAATCTATTATTGCTGCAGTTAGGGGTTCTTCGACTATCAGTTTACCCCACTCGTCTTTGATTACTCAACTTTGCCGGTTAGCTGGTGTTGTGTGGGATGATACGGAGCAGATTCTTCCAATTCGAGGTCCTATAAGAATTACTGGTGTACTGAGATGGGACAAGAAGAAGAAAGCGACCGGTACTTCTGAACAGGCAGCTGAACCACCGCAGCACTCTGAGCCACTACCATACTTTGAGCCAGCACCTTCCCATTTGGAAGGACCTATGTCACTACCAACGCATCCGGCCACTGAGTATTCTACTCGTGATGAGTCTACGGCCGTGCTTGCTCAGATGAAGAAGCAGTGGAAGATGATGCAAGCACATATGACATATATGCATGACTTCACTACCGCTCTCGCCCAGAATTATCCTCCCACAGTTGTGCCTTATCCACCTCCTCCGCAGTGGTCTCCTGATGATACTGCTGATGCTGCACCTTCTTTCCATGGAGATGATGATGATGACGCCGAGTCCTGATGCTCGGTGTCGAAGGTATGAGTTCCTTGTTCTTTTTATTGTTTTTTTAATCATTAGGGACAATGATTACATTAAGTTTGGGGGGATGAATCAATGTTTGATTTAGTTGTTTGGTTGATAGTTGAGTAGTTGAGCTTTATTGTGCTTCATAGATAAAATTTTTTGTTTGAGTTTATTTGTTGTTTAAGTGAGTGAGTTGAGTTTTTAAATGATGTTGAGAAAGAAATGGATGCATGGCCAATGATGAAATTTTTTTGTTTTGTGCTATAACTGAAATCCATGATTGTCTGCCTATCTGACAAATATTTTTGAGAAAAAATGGAACCAATTGAATGAATAATTTTCTATATACTCTGTGATTAATACTTGAATATGATTTTTTGAGACATACAGACATAGATATGATTGAGGCATTGTTTGGATTTTTTGGGCCTGATTTTCATTGAATTAATTTATTCCTAGTTGCACATTTGAGCTTACACGTATATTAGTACATTGAGATGCGAAAATCTGATTTTTTTGTGAAAATCATCGTTAACTGCTGATGATTATTTTTTTTGCACTTATTGGAAATTTGAATGATTTAATTGTGGATTGAGACTTGTCTAGAACTAGTTCAAACACTCTTCGAGGCGAAATACGGGCAATACTGTGATTAGGAATGATTTAGGCGATTTTTCTGAATTCGTTTGAGCCTTTCAAGCTATCTAATTATTTGTTATCCCTAGTACCTTATTTGAGCTTATTGAAAATCAAATGGCATGCGTGTAAACGTGTGATTAAACTCTCATTCGTCATTTTTTCAAGGTCCTACATTGACTACCTGAATAGCCTATACACTAATTCCTACCTTTAAAGGAGTAATTTGAATGCTAAAATGTTATATTCTCCTAGTTTTATTTGTGAAAAATGGAATGGTGTGATGGATGAATTGAAAATGATGAAAAGAGGTAGTAGAAAAAAAAAGAGTTGAAAAATGTGGTTGAAAAAGTTGTGAAAGAAAGAAAAAAAATTTGTGAAAGAAGAAGTGAAAAGTTGAAAAAAAACAATGAAGTGAATTGAAAAAAAAAGTGTGAAGTTGTGAATGAAAATGAGTTGAGATTGAAGTTAGATTAAGCATAAATATAAATTACTCCTTATTTGAATTCTTATCCTTCATTTGTAGCCATAAGTCAGGCCTTACATTATAAGCTGATTAAGTCCTATTGACCGAGTCTCAGTTGCCCAATATACTAGTGGAGAAGAGTTGCGAGAATTTAGCTTATGGACTATTGATTGATGCTTTTAATGATTATGAATTTTGATCGAAACACGCACACACGCTTATTCGTTGCATTTACCTTATTGTGAGTGTTTTTGATTCAATATCCTATAATTTGATCCTATGCTACCTTGAAAAGTCCTCATGATCTATGAATGTTTGAATTGAATTTGGACAATGGTGTTTTGAAACGTGAGTTGCGGAGATTGTGAGTTTATGCGGTTATTTTGTTATTGGCTGAAATTTTCAAGTGTTAGTTGGGTGTGATATGATTGGATTTGAAAATTCTTTGAAATCATTGCTGAGGCCATTGCTCCATAATATTTCTTGACTATTTTTGTTGGTTTTAGATAGATTGAGTTTTTAGAATTTATTGTTTTGAATAGTTTTTCTCGGGACTAGCAAAAGTCTAAGTTTGGGGGTATTTGATAAGTGTATTTTATACACTTAATTTATATATGATTTTAATTATTAATTATTTGTTTCGAGCATATTTATGTGGTATTTTGTTGTATTTGTGTTTACAATGAATTATGGAATTTTGTGGAGAAAAGAAGAATTATTGAATTTATTTGGAATTTAGAAGAGGAAAGAATAAAAGAAAGGAAAAAAAAAATAAGGGAAAAAACGTACAGAGAAGAGAAGAAAAGAATTGGAACAGAGTTGGGCTTTCACAATTGGGCCTAGAGATTAGCGCTTCCCTTTAGCGCTTCAAGAAGTGCTATCGCGATGCTGCTATTTTTCTGAAGATTGGAATTTCGAGATTAAGGCGCGCCCGCGCCTTTACTTAGCGCGCCCGCCCCGATCGCTGTTTGGAATGTTTTAATTATTTCGGGCAAGTATTTTAATGGGCTTTTGAGTGGGCTTTTTCTTGAGCGATATAAAAGGAAATTTTTCATCTGACTTGAACGGAGAAGGAGCCGCCACAATCACACACACATATCAGATAGAGAGTTTGATCGTGAGATTTCTGGGAAGAATCTGGAGTTTTAATTAAAGAACGAAGACGGAGATCGATAGACCGGACACGGCGTCGATGACGGATTTGATTCTTATCTTATCTTTTTATTTTATTCTGAATATGTTGAATTTTCTGAACATGTTTTGTTTTATTCAGAATTTTATTATGAACTAAATTTTTTAGAGTCTAGAGGTCGGTTTTAATCTGGTGTAGACACTTTCATGAATTTTTGATTTTATTGAATTAAGTTTCTTCTAGATTAATTGTTTTTTTCTAGAGTTGATTGTCTTTTCAATTATCTGATCAATAATTGATTTGTTATATTTAATTGAAATCATTGCTCGGGAGAGAGGATTTTGAATAGGACATTAGAAAATACACTGTTAATTATTTATACAGCTCGGGAGAGTGTATAATTTTAACAGAGCTTTTAAAAAGAACATTGTTTTGTGATAGATCACTGTGATAAATTCTTAATAGGGATATTGGAATTGAATTGTAGTTGATAAACATTATTTGTTGCTCGGGAGAGGAAAATAATACACGTAAGTGTTCTTGGCTATTAATTGATTGGAATTCATGAAGATTAATTAATTAGGATTGATTGTTGTTGAAATCAGGTAAAATCTATACCTCTAGACCATTTTTCTCTGATTGATATTATCTGAAAGTTGTGTGCGTGCTATAAAATCTTCATTGCTATTTTATTTTTCTGCAAAATTCTGAGATTTTGATTTTCTAGATAAAGTCTGGACTATTTTAATTACAAGCACTAAATATTTTCATTTTACTCCCTGTGGGATCGATATCTGATTTAAATCACTATATTAAAACTTGACACTCGTACGCTTGCGAGCATTTTTCACAACAACCACTCATGTCCTAGGCGCCATTACTGAGCAGTTGTATACAGTTATCCCAGATATGGATACCTTGTCATTTGCATGCATCATATTTGTATGTTTCATCCGTGCTTTCGTATTGAACTTAGAGCTCACATCCAGTCTTTTCTGTGTATCTGGACACCCCATTCGATGGGGCAGGTGTAGGTGCAGGATTGAGCACCAGGAGCTTGGAGTAGCCAGTGACCAGTGATGACAGCAGGATGAGCTGTAGGTTTTTAGGCTTATTCATTCGATTGGGTTGTATAATCGAATTTGTTTAACCGGTTGTATTCTGCCGGTCTGCTTTTATTTAAGTCTTCCGCAGCGATTTATTTTAATGCATGTTTAATTATGCTCTTAACTCTGATTAGGTAGGGGATCTAGGTTGGGTCGCTACATTTATTGATATCAGAGCGCATGCATGCAAGAGACTTGGGATATAGTAATGAGACTTTGGATTATCCTTATAGGATTGATGAGACCTTTGAAGAGGTGATGATGCGACGATTGCCCGAAGATTATCATCATCGGTAGGAATTCTAAAGATTTGACTTATGAGATTCCAGCAAGTGCGGACAGGAGTGATGGATCGTGTTCGAGTTTTCAAAACTTCTACTCACGTGGATCCTAGCTTTGGATCGAGTACCAGATGCCAGAGGCAGTGGCAGATGATTGGTGGGGACTTACTTGATGCTTGCGTCTATATAGTCATTACCATGATAACACTACTCTGAAGATTCTCCAGTCGTAGTTGGAGAGATTGTCAGATTTACCTTCACCAAGGAATGCCTCGTATGCCTAAGACATGACAGGTTTCGAGCGTAAGGTCTTTAAACTCATGCATAACATAGTTTTGCCGGTATTCTTGTATCGATGTGTTCGGTAGGAAAACGGAAAACTTCATGTTCAAAAGCATGATTTGTTTACAAGAAGAAGGCTGACGGTAGATCGTGAGTAGAAGAGGTCGACTGACATGCATTGATGCAGAGCATAGCTGGTTAGCTATCACGTGCCATTTCTCCAGAGTTCTTTGTAGGAGGACAGTTAGAGAGACTTGGAGGGGAGTACGCTTGCATTGATGCGTGTGTCGATTAGAAGCTTCATGCTCAAGAAACGAAGACTAGTACGATGATTTAAATACTGTATTGATGTAATTTGTAAGCAGTATTCAGTTGTAATGAATCATCATAGTTTGGTTGTATCATTTCAATTTCGATTGTACATTTCATTATATTTTGAATACTATATGTATTACATGAGATTGTAATAAAGAGAATTGTACATAATTGTGATACATGTACTTTTTATCCGGCAATTCGTGAATGATTGCATGATTGTGCGGAAGTTTGGATTTGGTTTAGTTGATTAGTGTTCAATTATTGCAGCTCATGGGATTTGAGTGGGCTGACTGTGACTGTTTGACTTGTGGTTAGTCTAGGCATTTTCCTAGGATTGACCTAGTTAGTCAGTGGACTAAGATAGTGTCAGCAATGAGTGGACTCATCCAGAGGCATTAAGAGTATTGTTCGATTTAGAACATTGTGCTTTGTTCTAGGTTGTTTCCTTAGAACAGTAGGCTATCTGACCTTCGTTAGGTTGATACTTGTGATGATGGGTTTTCATCGAGATGCCAGGTCCAGTATATGCCGAGAGTTGTGGTCTATGACCATGACTAGACGTAATGGAGCGCGACCCTATGCCAGTGTTACTCTGAGAGTCCTTGTACTTCAAAGGGTACCTGGGAGCCTTCGTGCTTCAGGATTGGCGGTGAGAAGGCTACTCAGTCAAGGGATTTGGTAGCAGTCACAACAAGGTATGACCTTGGATTGGATATCAGGTTTGATATCATTGGCTAGATATCGTCTGATTTTGCCAGAGAGATAGGTTGAGTATTCTGCTATGAGAACCAGTCTTGGAGGATTTTTTTGACAAGTGTGTACTCTAAGCAGATAGGTTTTAACATTTGAGTTACTGCTAGACGTGTAGATCTAGTAGGTGGACGGATTCCTACCAGCGATGACTAGAGGTTTTCATCAGAGTTGTGGTTAGAGTTTTCCTGTGATAGGAGTCATCCAAGAAATTGGATGGGATACTATTTTAAAATTTCGACTCGAATACGAGGACTACTCCATGATGATTGACTTCATCTGTGATAGATTATGTCAGACGCTAAGAATTGTACAGAGCTATCTGAGATATGAGGGAAGCGTGGCCTATACCCGTAAAGCCTTGGTGGTTGTCCAGGTGGGTTATCATGGTAAGCTACCTTAGTCTTGAATTGTTGTACAATCTTAGCGAGGGATATAATCAGGAGAGTGTTCGAAGATTGTGGAAATCTTTGGGATTCGTTAGTTATTATTATTTTAGGACTTGACGAGCCGTGGTGTTCATTATGATGAACGAGGCAAGGATAGTGAGTCCAGTGTTTGCGCTAAGTACTGTCTGATATTTTCAGAGATTGAGCGTAGGATTTTCCATGGGATGGAAATTGGCTTTGTTTATCTTGATGTTTGACTTGGGTGAACAAGACAATGATTGGTAGTGCTAAGGTGGCACGGGATTTGTGCTAATGACTACTAGTGGTTATTGGCTAACTCTGTCGAAGTTAGGTTGATTAAGTTTAGTGTATGAGGCAGCTGTCAGTAATAAGGCACGAGATTGTGTCGATAGGCTACTAATAGCTATTGTATGGATTATCAATTATGGGTGTGTTGAAACCAGAGCAAACTGAGTATTCTAAGTGTTTGAAAATAGTTCTTCATGGAATCTGAGTCATGGTTATTGATTGAGGGATGTAGGTTTAGATGATCAGTGGTTGTCTGATCGGATGAGTGTGAGCCGAAGTAGTTCGATGAGATAGATAGGGTAAATCCAATCAGTGATGATATTTGGATAGAGCAATCGAGAAATACTTAGGATAATATTTTGTCGCTTAGCACTTAGGAGATGAGTACTGGGTACAGTCTCAGAGCATTCGGAAATTTGGATGATTTAGAGTCTCTAGGTTTGCCAGAGATGAATATACCGGAAGATTTCAATTGACTTGTATGGTCAAGTTAGGTGTTAACTTGACAGGAGAAACAAGCAAGTAAATTGGTAGTTCCCAGGACAGTGTTCTTGTGATGATGTCTTAGTATACCGTTGTGTTTGAGATCGAACGAGAATTGTGTACTCGTATGAACATCAGTGGATGATCATGAGATGTGACATTAGCTGGGATCTAGTTCTCGAGATCCAGCAGGTGGTGTCATTAATCTTTCAGCGAGTGATGTGCGATATCTCTGAAGTGACTGAGATAGTCAAGGATCGACTTAGTAGCCAACGAGGTTTGCCTTTGGGATCGAAGATTTCTCAAGATCGTGATGGATCGAATTTGTTGTTTCGAGTCAGTGAGTCACATCCATGCAGACTGTTTGTCAAAGATATTGTGTTTTAGCAATGAACGACAATCAGAGACGTTTTGTGTGACAAGTTACTTCGAGCATAAATGTTTTCCCGGAGTGACTAGGGAATAGATGAATTAGTATTTTCAGCGCTAAGGATGATGCCTTCAGCAAAAAGGAATGATTTGACTCTGGAGGATCCATTGGGATTTAGTTTCTAGGATCTTTATGTTCAACCTTGGGAAGTTGGGACGAGCGATGATGGTATCACCAGATAATCCGAGTTCAGTTATATCAGGCGCATGTAATTGTCGAGTTTCGAGACGAAACAGGAAGAGTTTCCATATGTCTGTGTACTGTGGAATGTCCCAGTCGAGCAGATTGGTAAGAGCTTGCCTTAGTCTTGATGTGTGCACAGTGATTGCAAGTATGTATAACAATCAGGAGGATGTCTATCGATTGAATTCGTGGGTGAATAACCTATGGTCGAGATGATGTAGATCATCAGAGGTGTGATAACTTCTATTGCAATGTATGCATGACTTCACAGGCCGATGGTTAGAAGATTTAGTGTCATTATCGGTGAGCGATGATAGTTTTCATCAAGGCACAATGTTGAGTTATACTAAGAAACATGAACTGTGATTGGTACTAGACTAGATGGTCTGAGTTCCCAGTAATTGATTGGGAAGCTCGTTCGCTTCGGTGGAGCATGGGATGGATGACCAGTTTGAAATCATGTTAAGCAGTTATGTTGGAGTATAGCTTTGGGTCAACAAGATTCTCTTGAGAAGAAATTCGGGAATTTTTGTGTCAGCACAGTGTTGGGATTGGTGTTTCCTGACTAAGAGGTGTTGAGCACGGAGAACTTTTGGAACCATTAGATGGTTAGGTTCAATTAGTGATTCGACGGATGCAGTAAACCAGTCGGATTTTTACTTGTTCTTCGTCAGTTTAAGACTTTTCCTTACGACGATGATCTCGATCAAGTGGGTGTTCGTATCTTTTGTGATCAGAGAGATCGTGGTCAGTATGGAAGACGTATCAGTGTTGTGATACATTAGTGCCAAGGAAGTTTGAATGTCAAGTAGCAGCGCAGTAATCTTCAGTTGGGAGGATGTTAATGTGGTTCAGCATTAATGGATCTTGCAAGGTATTCGACAAGAGTCCGAGTGCATCGGAAGCTATTTCGACCAGACACTCGAGCAAAAGTTTTTAATGCTTTCTCGAGGTTATACCCTAGATTTCGAGGACGAAATCTTTTAAGGAGGGGAGAATGTAGTGACCCGTATCCAGAATTAATGGTTAATGAGTAATTAATCGTGTATCCGTGTTTTGATTAAGTAAAACATGATTAAGGAAATTTCAAATGGATTAACGAAGTTCATAAATGGATTCAGATCACTCAAAAATGGTGGATAAGGTTGGGAGGTTCGGACGCTCCGAACTTGAGTTCGGAGGATCCGAACATGGACGGAGCCAGGCTTTGGAGGCTCTGAAGACTTCGGATGGTCCGAAGTGAGTTCGGACGACCCGAACCCATGCGGCCAGCTTTCCCAAAATATTATGTCATTGGTGACGTCATTCGGATAGAGTTCGGACGATCCGAAGGTGCAGAACGGAGGCTCCGATCTGTAGTCCCGAACAGGTGTATGGTTGCATGTGTGAGTGTTGACACGTGGCAGGCTTTGGACGACCCGAAGAAGAGATTGGAGTATCCGATCGGGTTCGGACGATCCGAAGACTAGTTCGGACGATCCGAACGTGTTCTATAAATATGAGGTCCGAGCTTCTCATTCGTGCAAATTCCGAAATCCTCTCCTTCGCCCACGTGGCTCTATTTTAGGGCTTTGGGTACTCTTATTTTAGAGTTGGAGTAGGGAATATATTCTAGCATAGTCAGACAGTGTCTGACATAGTAGCGGAGCAGTGCTCGTGTAGTGGAGCCGTGCTCGAGGCTGTGGAGCTGCAGTAGGGGTGTTCCCCTAGTTGCAGGATAGTCTCCATCAGAGGGCTGACGACGGACGCAGGTATAGCTATGGTCTCCTTAAATTATTTAGGAGTATGCAATAGCTTAGTTAAGGCTTTTAGAGCTTAATTAATGATGCATGAGTAATTGCATTGTAGATTTGATGATAGGCTTGGAACCTAGAGTGGGACTGCTAGGACTGCCTGTAATAAGGTACGCAAGTAATGACTGAGATAGCCAGCGGGTTTTGCATGCTTATATGTTGCATTTGTGTGTCATATTATTATGCAGCATGTGCATATCATATTGTGTCTGTCCATCTTTTGAGATGAGCCATGTAGGGTCGCTTAGCCTTGTTTGGAGGGTTGATGTCTAGCGGTCCACGTCCGGTAGGAATGAGCAGTGTACGCAGGGTTTGCTCCCCGGGTTGTACCACTCATGTCCTAGGCGCCATTACTGAGCAGTTGTATACAGTTATCCCAGATATGGATACCCTGTCATTTGCATGCATCATATTTGTATGTTTTACACGTGCTTTCGTATTGAGCTTAGAGCTCACGTCCAGTCTTTTCTGTGTATCTGGACACCCCATTCCACGGGGCAGGTGTAGGTGCAGGATTGAGCACCAGGAGCTTGGAGTAGCCAGTGACCAGTGATGACAGCAGGATGAGCTGTAGGTTTTTAGGCTTATTCATTCGATTGGTTTGTATAATCGAATTTGTTTAATCGGTTGTATTCTGCCGGTCTGCTTTTATTTAAGTCTTCCGCAGCGATTTATTTTAATGCATGTTTAATTATGCTCTTAACTCTGATTAGGTATGGGATCCGGGTTGGGTCGCTACAGAGACGTATGAAGGTTAAAAGTCTATAGAAATCTCTACTGTCAGCAGATGAGTTTTTTTACTTTTAAAAGTTGTACTAAGTGTTTTAAGTTTTGTACCAAAGGAATTTGAAAAGAATATATGAAAATCTATTGAAATTTTGGATACCCCGTGACTTTTTAAAAGTCTATGAAAATCTAATTTGGATATCACTATATTTTTATGGAGTTTATAAAAGTCTAGGTTGAATACCACTAGACTTTTAAACTCCACAAAATTCAATAAAAGTAATTAAAAGTCCAAGATTGAACACCCCCCTTAGAGACTACCATGATTCGAACCAATATTGAAGAAGATGGTGAGGCTACCATGTCACGTTTCTTGTGTGTCTTGAATCGGGAGATTCAAGATCGAGTGGATTTTTGACAATGTTTTGACCTTGAAGTGGTGCAAACAGACATGAAAGTGAAGCAACAACTCAAAAGAAAAAGGGCTGGTCGACTGGTTGCAGTTTGACGTTCGTCAACTTTTTGGCGTCCAAACGTTGTAAAATGAGAGGATGACAAAACGGTTTCCAAACCAAAAACTGACATTAAGCAAGAGACATCAAAGCAAGAAGTGCAAGGTAAAAATATAAAATCCTAATAATCGTCCTAGAGATATTAAACGCTTTAGATGTCAAGGTGTGGTCATATTTCTAGTCAATGCCCAAATAAAAAGTTGATGATTGTGAATGCTTGTGATGAAATTGAATCTGAAAATGAGGAGGATGTTGAGAATTATGATGGCATGCCTGCGTTGGAGGATTTCGATGTTGAGGGATATGGTGCGGTTGTTGAAAAATTGTTGGTGACTATGAGGATTTTGAATGCTCAACATAAGGAGGAAGTAGCCAAAGAGAGAATTTTTTTCACACTCGATGTTTTGTGAATAAAAAGGTGCGTAGCCTTATTATTGATAGTAAAAGTTGCACAAATATGAAAAACGATTCGCACACTCGATGATATAGTGATGGAATCAGTAATGGATTTGGTCTAATTTGGCAAGATCACTTGCCATTGGTTTAGCCAACCCGCTTATTTGTGAGGCACACCAATCCAATTATCTAACCTATTTTTATTCAAATTACGATTGGTTCCACGAGGCCCTCAACAAAGGGCACCTTTTTATTTTTAAATTTAATTTTAAGATTTTAAAACTTTGAACTATAATTTTATTTTGAAAAAAATAAATTAGTTTTAAAACTATTAGTATTCTAAATGCACAACAATTTTTACACCATAAAAAATTCAAGATAGAAATTTTTATTTAGTAATGTTATATGTACAAAAATTTTTACGCCATTAAAAATTAAATATATCAAATTTCATGATACATTGAATACAAAATCTCACGATATTATAGCAAAATCTCACGATATTATTTTATTATTTATATTTAAAAATGATTTTATTATTAAAAATAACTTTATTCAATTTTTTTTTCATTTCTTCCAATATCAATCATTAGAATGAAACATAACTATCGTTTCATTTTCCTTTTCATTTTCATTCTAATTCCATTTCAAAATTGATTACATCTGTATCTTATTATTTCCAAATGTACTACTCATGCCTTTAATGTAATCGGATATAGTTTATTTAGATAATGTTTGTTTAAAAAAAAAAATCATAATCAATTATTTAGTTTTAGAGGTTACAAACACTATTTTAATAAGATTTGTGCAAATGTCAATAAGATTCCGAAATCAAGCTTAAATAAGTAAAAAAAAAATTATTGATATATATATGGAGAGTGTTATTCACACTCCATTTTTTATTAAATAAACTCCATTTTCAATTTTTGTATATTAGTTGACAGTTGTACCCTTTATTTGATTGCTCTCATTTTTAGAAAATAATCAATAGTCTTAATTCCTAAACTAAGTTACCTAAAATATTAACAATTCAAAACTATCGTGTAATTTGTATATTTCCTTAAATAAATAAAAACTCATGACAAAATCGTCAAAAAAAGAAAAATTCATGAAAAAAAAATTAAAAGAATGATTCACTTAACTAATTATTGTTTTTTAAAAAATTTTAATTAACATGTTATTTTATTTATTTATGAAAATTTGAAACAAGTAATGTTGCTTAGATTCTGATGTTTTAATATGTTATAATCGTAATATCTTATAAATAATATATTGCTAATAAAATATAAAATAATATATTATTGATAAAAGTTATAATTGAAATATTTTTCAAATAAAACTCTTCATTAAAATATATATATATATAATTTGATTAAATAATTATTATTTATTTACATATAGAGTTAAAATAATAAATTATGCTATAAATATAATGTTGATAATCACTTGATAGATTCATTAAATATTATTAAAAAATAATATACATACAGTATTATTTTTAATCTCAAATTGCAACATAATTTGTATTTTTCTAAGTTTTAAATTTTAATAAGTTTTTGGTAAATTAAAATGTTTTGTGTGCCAATATTTTACATTTTTTTTATGAGTTTACGATCTACAAATATTTTGTGTCATATTATTTTTTTGAAGCTAGTTATGATAATAAAATTAAGAATACATTTAACGAAAAGATTTAAAAAAGGGAAATCAAGCCTAAATTAAGATGAAAAAAAGTATAAGTTAATTTTTAATATTTATCTGGGTATCTTTCTATAATTTGAAAAACAATTACAAATTTAACTATGTGTTTTGTAACAAATTTAAGAAATACAAATTTTACCAAAAAATAAATATAATCAATTAAGGGTATCATTTTCAATATTGAGCACAAAACTTAAATGTGGAGTGTGTTTAACAAACAGTTGAGTGTAAATAACACTACCATATATATATATATATATATATATATATATATATATATATATATATATATTTCGAATATTTGAATCCGGAATAATGATAGTATATTGTAACGAATAAATTTCTAATTTAAACTAACTATTTGCAAATATATTCCCGGATGATAATTATATATTTGCAAATAGTTGGTTTAAATTAGAAATTTATTCATTACAATATAATATCATTTATTCCAGATTCAAATATTGGAAAATATTCAAGTCGTTAATTTTAAAGCAATTTTAAAGTTATATAACGTAACTTGCAATACTAAGCACAACGAAGTCGTATATAAATAAAATGACAAAGAAAAATATCTCTTTGCTCTTTGTCTCGATCTTTTTCTCAATAGCTGTGCAGAGATGTTATGCACAAGACGTAAGTTATCATTGTTTAAAGACGATTTCTTAATTCAATAAATTGAATCTATCTAACCCAGAAACTAGCTCATAGACATGTTATAAAATTCTTCTAACGCCAAGAAATAAGAGCAAAACCTTGTTTTATGATTTTCTTTCTTTCTATCTTTCTGCTAGTACATGCTTTATATAATATTGTATATATATATATATATATATATATATATATATATATATGGTAGTGATAGAATAATTATTTTGAATTTTTATTTCAGTCAAATATATGGTGCATCACGTTTGAACATGCTAGAGAGAGTTATTTGAAAGCATTTATGAAATTCGCATGTGCCTCGATCGTGGATTGTAGGCCGATTAAACGAGGGGGTTTCTGCTACTATCCAAACACCACGAGTTACCATGCATCATTCGTTCTCAATTCCTACTATCGTGAGACAGGTTATTGTTGGTGGGATCTCGGTACTCTTTTTGTATCAAATCCATGTAAGAAAATTATTTTTTCCCTATTTTATTATTGTATAATATATATATATATACATATACATACATATATATATACATATATATATATATATATGTATGTATATGTATATATATATATATATATTGCATACATTTTATGTCGTTAATTTTTTTTAAATATATGCAAGTTCGCAAAATCTTGATTTGAATAGTTTTATGGTTAAATTATAATTTAGTATATGTTAATTTTTTGTGCGAATTATATATATATATATATATATATATATATATATATATATATATATATATATATATATATATATATATATATATATATATATTGCATACATTTTATGTCGTTAATTTTTTTTAAATATATGCAAGTTCGCAAAATCTTGATTTGAATAGTTTTATGGTTAAATTATAATTTAGTATATGTTAATTTTTTGTTCGAATTAGTATATAATTATGTATGGTATTTGTACAAGTATCTCAACTGGGAATTTCATTCGAATAATTTAATAAAATTTATGGGATTTAGTGTATATTATAAATCCTGTTGTGTAAATTAGCGTATATAGTATTTGCATCATGAATAACACAATTTTTTTAGTTATATTATATATATTATGAATTTTCCAGACGACATAATTTTATTTTTATTTTAATATTTTGCAGCTCGCGGTCCTTGCAAATTTCAATAAAAGTGAGTTGGAAAATACTTGTTGCCATAATATAGCACCGATGATGATCCGGATGTGGTTGGAAGAAAAATTAAATAATAATTTGTTTCTCATTGGGCTATTTCATTTTTTAAAAGAATCTATCCATATATATTTGTTCTTAATCTTTTTTTCCAGCGAATATAACATATATATATATATATATAGTTCTGCCCAACACTATATGTGCACTTCATGCTCACCATGTACAAGTCAACTCATCTATTGTACCGGTCAACTTATCTATTGTACATGGTGGGCATGAAGTTGACATATAGTGTTGGGCACCATAAAAAGACTCATATATATATATATATATATATATATAGAGAGAGAGTTTCTTTCAGCTGCCCATCTACCATGCCCACCACCATGTCCACCAATGATGTGACACTATTCTATTGGATGTGATAAAGATGTGATAAATTGTAGGTCCAATAGAATAGTGCCACATCATTGGTGGGCATGGTAGTGGACATAATAGGTGGACAGATGAAAGAAACTATATATATATATATATATATATATATATATATATATATATTTCTATGTTAAATAAAAATCCAACCAGCAGAAAATATGTTTTTTAATTGATACAAATAGTCAAATAAGTAAAACATATATTATAGTGGAATATATTTACTGTTCTATAAAGCAAGATGACTTCTTACTGACCCTAACAAGAAACTTGTTAATTAATAACACTGAAACGACATTGGTTTTTTTGTCAAAACCATTATCTTTTGTCTTATAACAATGGCTTTTATTAAAAACATTGTCCTTGGGCTTTCTTAAAAACAGGTTTTGAAAATCGTTGTCTTTTTAAGGAAAAAGACAACAGTTTGTCAAAATCGTTGTCTATAAGCGGCTATTTTGATACTATGACAATGGTTTTTGTCAACCGTTGTGCATATGCATGGTTTTAATTAAATCAAATTTTTAATTAAATAAAAATTTAATTAGATATATTATCATGATATTTTATTTTTAATTAAATAAAAATTTAATTAGATATATTATCATGATATTTTTAATGAATGTTACTGAAAAATCATACTATTAATGATAGAGATGTAAATAAGTCGATCCAAAAAATATCAGGATCGAGGTCAGTTCGTTTGGTATATATAAAGGCTCGAATTCGGCTCATTAATAGTTCATACTATACGTTCATTATTTTTAATGAACATGTAAGGTTTGGACAATTTGTAATCACAGAAATACCAAAAATAATTCAAATAAATTTTTGAGTAAGTGTTATCTCTTAGTGTTGTCAACACTTCAAAACACACTACGCAGTGAATTAATTAAATAAATTAAAAAAGTCAAAGATATTTATGCATAAGTACTAAGTACTTGCACAATTCCTTATAATAAAATAATCACTAGAAAATAAATCATTTTACAAAACCAATTAGTAATTATATATGAAAAACTATTTTTCTCAACAAATTGAAAAAATAAATAACTTTCTAAAAACTAGTAAGAACTAGTTTAGAAAAATCAATAGGAAGTTCTTATAAGCTACAAAACAAAAACCAAAGAACCATTTTCAAAACAACACTTCACTCGCGTGTTCTTTAGTGTTTTCAACACTACTCGGCAACATAGTATGATGGATACGAGTACTCCAAAAATTCTTCAGATCTTCAAAGCTTCAACGTGTGAATTCCTGCAGTAATCATCGTTCAAACTCTTGTGTTTTTGCTCTCTTCATGCGTGCGTACATGCGTATCTTTTGAACAGTCCAATATCCTCTCCTTTAAATAGATATTCAATTTCTTAAGGAATTCTTCCTGAATAGAATCCTACAAAATATGAAAACAAGATATTGTCAGAAATCAAATATTTGAAACAAGAGATAATAATTATCATTAATTTTAAAACAAGTCTAAGAAAAGCAAAACTCTTGAAAAAAGAATTTGATCACAGTTAGGAAACAATTTAAAAGGCATTTATAACATGTTTTTCAAACTCTCCATTTTTGCTTTTCTGAACAAAACAAATACAAGTGAAATAACTCCCCCTAGGATATACAACTAAAGCTCTCCCTGAATTTGATCATTTCAAAACTATGTGTTTTGTGGTCGTGTTGGCAACACGGAGTCGCAACACTCACTGGGTCAGAGTAGCAATTAGTTTATTAGCATATCAAAACATATTAAGAAGCATAGAATATATTAAGAGCGTAGAGCAAAAACACAAACATTAAAAAATAAACAGAACAAAATAGCAAAATATAAGGATAAGAAAATCCCTAAAACCAACTATGATCAGAGCTTAACTTTGATCATCTTCTTCTTTAGCTTCTTCAGCACTTGACCCTACTCCACCTTTTTCTCCAGATTATTCCTATACTCTGCCAATAAAGCTTCATAGTACTCAATGTCAGATTTGGATTGGATAATCTTCTGCTCAGCATGATGCATTTGGGATCTAATTGCAGTAGCATTCAAAGAAAGCAGAGAAGTATTGTGAATGGTAGTTGGAGGAACATACTCAGTGTTGGCAACACTGGGAGCAACACCAATCCATGGGATATCAATCTTTCTATTTCCCTTCAGCAAACCAGGAGCAATCTTGATAGTCCATCTCGTCCAATAAAATCTTCAGCATCGTCCTTCTGAAATCCTTGAGACTCCAGCATCCCATAAATCAAAGAAGGAAAAGGGGACTTGGATGCCTTCCAACCACCTTCTCGAAATGAAGTGATTATCTTAAAGACCATCTTGCCAAAATCAAGAGGATCTTGTGCCCCAATAGCAAACAAGGCTAGGGCTTGTGGTATGGTAACCATGGTGGTGTTGGTTGATGGTGTCCAATTCCTTATTGTGATCTTGTGTAGCACAAAAAAGAAGGAAATAAGATTTTCAACTGATAACTTGTTCGGATTTATTGGAAGTTTGTTGACCATTCCTCCAGTTATCAATTTTGTGATTTGATCAATATCTTCAGTAACCACATCATTCTCTACATCAGAAGTATTGTAGAGCTCATTGATCAGAACAGGAGTGAAATCATACACCTTTCCACGAAGGTAGACCTATCCAAATTTTGCAGACATTTCATCCCCAGTGCTTAAAGTGAGATTGTTGTAGAACTCAAGCACGACCTTTCTTGAAAATGGAACGACGGTGGTGATAGTAGAATATAGATCCTCTTGTTTAAAAAAAAGTCACCAAATTATGCTTATCAAATGACTCTTCATCAATATTTCTTTCTTCCCAGCATTTTTTTCCAGAGAGAACATTCCATTCATCAGCAGTAGTCTTTAAATAAAACTGAAGATTGTACGCCTGGTTAGGATCAATCTCAGTATAAGATTCAACATCTGTGTTGTCCTCAGTGTTGGCAATACTGTCATCAGCAACTTGTTCTTTAGTACTGGAAGAATCATCCGAAGCAACATCTTCATAATCTTATTCCTCAGAACTCGAAGAATATGAACTATCAGACTTCTGGGGCCTATTATCCTTGTATTCTTGCATCATCTCTGCATCTGGTTCTTCATAAGAAGGAGCATGTAAGGATGCAGATTTCTTAGCCTTGGATTTCCAAATGTTTTCCATGAATGTGGCTAGGGAAGCTTCATCTCATCGGAAAAAGTAAGCTCACATTGAGCAGCAGTCTCTTTGGTTGATTGTACAGCAGAAACATGAGAACTAGATGGATTTTTTCCAGTAGAAACCTCATCAGAAGAATCCCCATCAGTAGAGGAATCTTCATCCTTCGATTTTGGAGCAGCATCAATAGAGGTTTTAGGTCTCGCAACAACCTCAAAATTTTGATCCACAGAATCATCTCCAAATGAAAAATCGGGATCATCTAGAATGGGTTGAGAAGTCTCCCCCTTTCTTCGAAATTTCTTGGTGGTAGTAAAATCGAGATTGTAACCCGCTTGGCATTTGGACCTCCGCGCAATTGGCTGTCTTAGGAAAAAACGACTCAACACTAAAAAATCAAGAGAATTTTCAAGGTCAATCTCATTCCCGGGTTCTCCAGGAGCAACCATCTCCAGTTGTTCCGGTTGGAGAGTAGCAGGTACAATCGAGAGGAAAGGGTTTTCAGAGGGTGAGGACAATGAATTATCCTCCTTATAACCCATCTCCGATCGTATATCATGAGAATCGAAGCCATTTTGTTGCATAATTTTGTGCCCGCAAGTGCACAATTGTCAAGTTTTAATGAAGAGTGAGTAGAGTGTCGATCCCACGAGGATTAATGTGAAAATTATTCAGTAATTGTAATTAAAATAGACTAAATTTTATCTAGAAAATAAAATAAGAGAACTTTGAGTTTTAAAATTAATTAAGCAATAAAAATAGCAAAGCACACACACAACTTAAGAAATTATCAATGAGAGAACAATGTCTAGAGGATTTGATTTCACCTGATTTCGACAAAAAAACTACTCCTGATTAACTTATTTTTATGAATTATATTCAATTAATAGTCAAGAACACTTAATTGTTTTATTTCTCTCTCCCGAGCAACAAATAAATTATATCAAATAAGATTAGATTTCAATATCCCTATTAAAAATCTAGTCTTAAATATATGTGAAAAACGATGTTCTTTCAAAGCTTCATTAACATTATATATTCTCCCGAGCTATAAACAATAATAGTGTATTTTATAATGTTCTATTCAAAATCCCCTCTCCCGAGCATTGATTTCAAATAAATATGACAAATAAATTAGTGACCAAGTAATTGAAAAAAAAATAAAATCTAGAAAACACAATTAATCTACTAGAATTCAATCCAATAAAATTAACAGTTGTAAAAGTTGTTTCTACCAGGTTCCATCATCCTCTAGACTAATAAAATTTAGGTCATAATAAAAAAATTGATAAAAACAAAGAATATTCAAAAATCTAGAAATCAATTCAATAATAATAAGTTTAAAAGGAATAATAACAAATCCGAATATTCGATGTCGTGTCCGGTCGATTGATCTTTGACTTTGTTCTTTGATGTAGCTTCACGTCTTGCCTAGATTTCCTCTTCAAAATGTCACGATCATGCTCTGAATTTTTTTGAATTGTTGTTGTGCGGCTGCTGCCCTCCAACTTGTGCATAAAATCTCTTTATATACGTGGTCATAAATCTCACGATCAATCCCTAAATCCTAGACTCCAAACTTTTCAAAATTCTGTTCTTTCCATATATTTAAAATAGCGCAGATGCGCATACCTTAAATTCTCACCATCCATCAATTAGCGCAGATGTGCTACGTTGTAAGAGAAGATGCGCTTCTTCAATCTCAAAGTTCTATCTTTTTGCGCAGACTTGCTTCTCCTTAAGCGCAGCCGCGCTTCACAATATTGCATGTTTCTGGAATTACTCGTAGATTTGCTTCAATCATGGCACAACTGTTCTTTAAGTTTTCTTTATCTTTCTCAATAGCACATATGCTCTAGTCATGAAGAGCAGCTTCTCCTCTTTACTCTCAAGAACAGGTGTGTTTCTGCTATTATTTTAGCTACGCGATAATTTTCAAAAAATCATATCTCACAATCTAACCGTCAGATCAAGCTGAATTTTTGAATGCAACTTTAGAACATCTTAAACTTCATTATGAACAATGAAAATTGGAATTAATTGTCTTAAAAATTCCCAGTAGTTTTATGAATTTTGCTGTCCGTAATCCATCTTTCCGCTTCTTTTTGGTACTTTTTTTTCTAATCCTTGCATCTCACAAAAACAATAACAAATATGCATAAAACTCACTCGATACATCACCAAAGTCAAGTCATATGTAAATTAAGTGCATAAAATGCACCTATCAAATCCCTCCAAACTTATATTTTTGCTAGTCCCGAGCAAAAAAATAATGTGTAATATAATCGGCCTCCGTATTTTATATTTTACAATTCAATCCACACATCCGCTAATTTTCTCAAGAGTTCTCGTGTTTGTGATTTTTCAATCTCATCTATCCACCTAACGTTTTGAGACGACTCAAACCTCTAATGCGATAAATTAATAAAAAAATGCGAATTTTAAAAAAAAAATTGACATGACTTGTTTGTTTCAACATTAAACCACTTGTCACAACTCGGCAATTCATATAATACCCCAAATAGGAAAGGAATTAGGAGGTAATAGGGTATAAGTAGGCAGTGCCCATCACAAATCAACGTATAACGTTAAAAGTTTACATGCCAATAAATAAAAGTGCAGGGAATACACATCCTGCTAAATACTGAGAATCATAAATATCACAAGTTCATTATTACAAATAACATAATGCGGAAAATGGAAATAATAGCGGCAACGGTCGAGAGGTATGCCGCTAGACACTACAAATTCTGAGGATCCTGTCCCTCAGCCTCATCTACGAACTCACCTGCACCAAACATAGTAGTGAGCCTAAAGACTCAACAATATTTGCACTGTAAATAATAAGGGTTCAAAATACATGCACCAACAAAAAATAATACTAAGTATACAATGAACTCATACGAACGAAACACAACACATGCTCGAAGTAGAACATTCATAATATGAAATGAAAACATGACATTCATGAAAAATTCATTTTCAATTATCTTGTGAATTTAGATTCTCGATTGTGACTATGGTTTTTGATCGATCAATGGCTACAGTACTTTGCTGGCGAGGATATCGAGATATCTCCAGATACCACATTGCCCCTATGAATTGGTAGGGATGACGAGATTTCTCCCGACACTGTACTACACGTCTGGTTAGTAGGAATACCAAGATTTCTCCCGACACCGTACTACACGTCTGATTTGGTAGGAGAGATGAGATGTCTCCTAGCCGCACACTACACGTCTAATTTTGGCAAGTGAGCCAGGACATCCCCCGTCCCATCATTGCACGTCTAAGTCACAACCAAATTACCTCATTCATTTACTTTACATTTAATTTAATATTTTCACATTTAACTTTTCATCTTTCACATTTTCATCATTTATACTTCGGGACTAGAACAGGAATAATTTGAAGTTTACACACGCGAAGGATAAGGACATCAAATTTAAAGACACGAACCAAAATGATAATATAAACTTTGAATAATGGATGAATGACATGTAGGTGACCACCACTAAACATATAGACATCCTTAAGACCACTTAGACTTGACTCCTTAATGAGTCGATAAACGACCCATAAACTAGCTCATTCTTATCCGAATGACCTCCCATTTGAACCAACATCTCATACACATCCTAAATCACTCCTAGGATCAGTCCTTAATCTTTAATCTAAACCCGAGCAGCCCATTCAATTTAGGTTCCCGGACAGCCCCTAAACTTCCCGGAAAACTGCTCTTTTCACTTCAAATTAGTCCACCCTATTCCTACCTGAAACTTACCTGAATTAAGCCCAATTTGAACCGACATGACCCCAACATCATACAAATTTAGTAGGGTCAAGACAAACCCTTTACAGGTCTCTAAAGAGTCAAAATATGAAACCATTTCTAAAGGAAAACCGCATGAAACATGAAAAATCTGCTCTAGCCCTTCATTACTTAAAACCTTTAAAACCCTTTCACCAATGACTACTCCATAATACAACCATTACGAAACCATCTAAAACCTCCCTAGTAACCAGAAAGTGTCCTTGAACTAACTACATGCCCGGTGTTAGCTCAAGTCAAGATTTTAACCCGACAAGCTTCACCCGATCAATCCAATCTCCACAACCAAGCTCCTATCCTAAATTCCTCCAACTCCAGCCCTTAAAATCCATCAAATACACTAACAAGACCACATTTACAGCTTTATAAATGAACCTGGGCAGCCCCTTCACACATTCATCTATTACTTCAAAATTCAAGTTCAATTGCCGACAATGTCATGTCGATTTTGTAACTTTTCAATATATAACCTCAAGGGCATACCATAACATGATACATAACTCATATCCAACCAAAAAAACATGCAAATGGATCAAATATAACACATGAACAATCTGATTTTTATTCAAATTTTCGAAAAGCTTCAATACTATGCAAGATTCTAGCTCAATTCAATCCACAACACATTCTAGCAACAAGGAAATCAAATTTTTGAAAATACAAATCATGCCTACTGATTTTTCACCAAAATAATCTTCCCATACACATATATTGATGAAAAATTCAAAATTAATCATGATTTGAGCAAAGAAAATAGTATCCTATACTTGGTGGTCAAAGAAGTACAAAGATCTTGCCTCAACTTAGAATAGAACAAGGAAAGGAAGGGCATGGGGCTGATGTTTCTTCATGTTCAGGAGCTGAAGAGACTTCCTAGGGGCAGCTCCAAGGCGGCACGGTGATGGGAGGCGATCACCGGTGGCCGGAGGTGAAGGATGGATGATGGCTGACGGCTAGGAGTGAAGAAGAGAGTGAGGGGCGTGAGATTGGGGGCTATGGTTTGGGAAAGGGTCTGATTTTGAATGGTGTGGAATATTCTAGGTGTATTGTATGTATATGTATTAGTGTGTGTATGTATAGGTTGTGGGGATCTCGAGTTGCTAATCTCATCTTAGGACAATTAATGAATAATTAAAATTCATTAAACATCAATTAAGAAACCAAGAGCCAAGTAAAAAAAAATATATTTTTTTAAAATCAATGTCTCGCTCGATCGGGGAAAAACACCCGATCGAGCGAGCACAATTGCTCAGCTCTCGGATGGAAGTATAATTTGGCCTCGCTCGATCCGTCAACTTCTGCGGATCGAGCGAGCCAAAAACTCAAATCCTCTGTTTGCAAAATACAGGGCTCGCTCGATCCGTCAACTTCTGCGGATCGAGCGGCCTCCAAATTCCAAAAAATCTGCAGATCACATTTTGCTGTCAAAACTTGGTGTCATCCAATCCAATCACCAAACTCGATCCAAAACATGATATATAAGTTCCAAATCATGCATATAAACATAACCAAGGTCTCAAACATCTATACATGCATTTATTACATCGAACAAGTCGCTAAAGATCGGTAAACGACATCAATTATTTCATACTTCATACATGTAGTTCAAAACCAACTAGACTAAAGTTTCATGCTTCTAAAGTTCAAGACCTCATCTACAACCCGAGTCCTCACGTGCTAGACTCTCTCCCAGCTGTCAATGACGTCGATGACCAGCTCCTGCCCCATCTGTTGTCATGCACACATACAAAACAAGACAACAGCTGGATAAACTCCGGTGAGATACAATTCTCAGTATAACCAACATATAGAAAGCGTTAAATAAATCATCTTGACTCTATTTAAACTCGACTCAACAAATAGAGTACGTAAACTCTTTACATACGAATTGATTCACATAACTTCAAAGCCATCAAGATTCATAACTGATCTTGACATGGATATCCATCTAACGAGTTCGTAACCGACTCGCAAATAAGGTTAACAGCAACTTTGGCATAGAATCAATTCAATATAGCATCATATCAACTCGAATATAAAGATCCACTACCTGTGATGGATCGACAACATCACAATCAAATCAAAAACATAAACAAGTATGTGGTTTTTGCAGGCCAACTCAAGATTAGTCGTTCTTGAGTTTCAAAGTCCCTACTTCGCGATGTCATCATTATACCTTCGTTTATCTCGATTCTGAACTCTTCAAATCTAAAAGATATAATCATAACACATATATCAAACTTCATTTCAATCTATCGTATCAAAAACGAGTCGAAGACATCATAAGATCGTCAATCAATCGCATTTCAAACCTCAATCCACTTTCTTCGGTTCAAAGTCGTTGTCTCGAGTTGTTGGCCTTCCAAACTCAACTGAAACTGAAGAATAAAATTCTATAACATTCACATCATCAAGATAAGTGTTTCAGCTTAGCTATCGAATATGAAAACAGTCCAAAAACTCGATTAAACGGCGTAGCGATTGAAAATCGGTAACCGGCATAATCCCGAAACCATTTCTAACTTCTAACCAACTCATACATGTATTTCAAATCAATAACCAGCTGATATATCATTCAAATCTTCATCTCAATAGCTATAATCAACAACCATAAGCTGGAAATCATGTTTAGATGCATTCAATACAAACTTCTCAAACCGGTTTCGATATAGAATCGCATAAACGTCAATAAACATAATCGAAAACTCAACATCTGATATCTGTCCATACTGATTTTGAAATCCAAATAACATAACATAAAACTTACACGAGATCGAAGCCCTCATCGTAAGAATTTCAGAACAATTTACGGAATCGAAATCGGACAACCGGTTCAAAAGCTACGAGACTTTGAATCTCAAAGTTTCAAAGGAAAAGGAATGGAACGAGACTCTGCTCTTGGTTTCGAAAGTTTCTGAACAAAATATCATCCTTACACGTTGCACATGCTGAGTAATAATTCTAAAATTGGATAGCTTCAATAGAAATTGCAATTTAGTCCCTCAATTCTTCAATAATTTCAATTCGATCCTCGGCCCTTATTTTAATTCAATTTCAATCCTAAATAATTTAAAAATATTAGAATTTAAATCAAAACTCTAAATATTTCCAAATTAAATATACTCGGATTAAAATTAAATAAATTTGGATTAATATTAATGAATCACGGGCCTTACATTTCTCCCCCACTAAGACATGAGTTCGTCCTCGAATTCATAAACAGTATAGATATGCAGTCCGCATGCTCATAAGAATAAAGAATAACTGAAAACTGAATAAGAACTCACATCAGTGAAATAGATAAGGAAATCGTTGCTTCATATCTTCTTCGACTTCCCAAGTCCCTTCTTCAACTCCGTGTCGATTCCATTGAATCTTCACCAATGAAATGGTCTTCGTTCGGAGTTGCTTTGTCTTTCTATCGAGAACCTGAATAGGTTGCTCAAAGTAGCAAAGAGTATCATCCAACTTAGTTTCATCAGATCGAATCACATGAGATTCATCAGATATATATTTCCTCAGCATCGATACATGAAAGACATCATGTATTCCAGATAAAGACATAGGAAGAGCGAGTCGATAAGCAAGATTGCCTATCTTCTCGAGAATCTCATACGGCCCAATATACCTCGGAGATAATTTTCCTCATTTGCCAAATCGAACTGTGCCCCTGAACGGTGAAATCTTCAGAAACACTCTATCTCCCTGATCAAAAGATAACGGTCATCGTCGTACATTCGCATATCTGGTCTGTCTGTGTTGTGCTGTTCTCATTCTATGCTGTATCAATTTTACTTTTTCAGTCATCTGTCGGATCATATCTGGCCCTAACTCAGGTACCTCAGAAACATCATCCCAATACAAAGGCGATCGACACTTCTTCCCATATAATGCTTCGAATGTGTCATCTCTATACACATCCGATAACTGTTGTTATAAGAAAATTCCACGAGTGGTATAGAATTTTGCCATGTAACACCAAAATCAAGTACTACAGCTCTCAGCATATCCTCAAGCGTCTGAATAGTTCATTCAGATTGACCGTCAGTTTGAGGATGATAAGCGGTACTCAAATGTAAACGCGTACCTAGAGCTTCCTGTAGGCTATGCCAAAAGTGCGAAGTAAACCTCGGATCTCGGTCAGATACAATCAAATTTGGCACACCGTGTAGTCTTACCACTTCACGAATATAGAGATCCGCCATTTGATCATGACGATAAGTCATTCGGTAAGGAATAAAGCATGCAGATTTCGTCAATCTGTCGATGATCACCCAAACAGCATCGCATCCTCGAGATGATCATGGCAACTTCATTACAAAGTCCATGGAAATGTGATCCCATTTCCATTCAGGAATCGATAAACTTTGTAATAAGCCACCCGGTTTCTTTATTTCAGCCTTCACCTGTTGGCAATTCAAATATTTTGACACAAGTTCTGTCACATCAGACTTCATTTGTTTCCACCAGTACTGACTCTTCAAGTCGTTGTACATCTTTCTGCCTCCAGGGTGAACACTGAAACGACTGCAATGGGACTCTTTCAAAATATTCTGTCTCAAGTCTGCAATATTGGGAACAACTATTCGGTTATTCACATACAAGATATCATCATCACTAACCTTGTACTCAGACTGATGTCTTGATCTGATCATTTCAATCGATTTCTGCACATTCTGATCAGCTTTCTGTGCTTCTTTGATACGAATCAGCAATTCTGGCTCAGCACTAATTGCATACACTCTCATCGATCTTCTATTTGTCTCAAATACATACCCAGAAACACAACAATTCTCAATCAAATTAGATACACCTACAGTAGATAAAGATAGAGCATATACTTTTCTACTCAGGGCATCTGCTGCTGCATTAGATTTTCCCGGATAGTATTTGATGTCACAATCAAAATCCTTCAGTAAATCAAGTCATCGTCGTTGTCTCATGTTCAATTCAGATTGTGAAAACAGATACTTCAGACTTTTGTGATCAGAAAAGATTTCAAACTTCTCGCCATATAAGTAATGTCTCCATATTTTCAATGCAAAAACGATTGCAGCCAATTCAAGATCATGAATCGGATATCTGACTTCATGTGGTTTCAGTTTTCGAGAAGCATAAGCGACAACATTTCCTTTCTGCATTAAAATAAATCCCAAACCCTGGTGAGAAGCATCACAATAAACAACAAAATCACCAGTACCTGTAGGGATTATTAAAACAGGCGTTGTAGTCAATCTCTTCTTTAGCTCGATAAAACTCCTTTCACAAGCCTCAGACCAAACAAATGGTGCATTCTTCTGTGTATACTGTATAATAGGCTTTGCTATAGATGAAAAATCTCGAATAAAACGACGGTAATAACCTGCCAAGCCCATAAAACTTAGAATTTCTGGCACAGATGTCGGTCTCTGCCAACTGATCGCAGCTTCAACCTTACTCGAATCCACTGAAATGTCATCTCTTGAAATTACATGACCAAGAAAAACAACTCGCTGCAACCAAAACTCACATTTGGATAACTTGGCATACAATTTCTCTTCTCTTAATATTCTCAATACAGTTCGGAGATGATCAGCATGTTCACACAGATTCTTAGAGTATATCAAAATATCATCGATAACGATAATCACAAAATCATCTAAATATCTTTGAAATACTCTATTCATCAATCCCATAAAAACTGCTGGTGCATTCGTTAGACCAAAAGGCATGACTATGAATTCGTAATGTCCATACCTGGTTCTAAATGCAGTCTTAGGAATGTCCTCATCTCTAACCCTCAGTTGATGATACCCAGATCGTAGATCAATCTTCTAATATACTGACGATCCCTACAATTGATCAAATAAATCATCGATACGAGGTAAAGGATAGCGATTCTTTACCGTTGCTTTGTTCAATTGCCGGTAGTCAATACACAATCTCATCGATCCGTCTTTCTTTCAAACAAATAATATCGGAGCACCCCATGGGGATACACTCGGTCTGATATATCCCTTGGCCAACAAATCTTCAAGTTGGTCCTTCAATTCTTTCAGTTCAATCGGTGCCATTCGGTAAGGTGCTTTCGATATCGGCTGTGTACCTGGCATCAATTCAATACTGAAATCTACCTCTCTGTACGGTGGCAATCCTGGAATCTCATCAGGGAATACATCTGCAAACTCACTCACCACCGGTATATCAGTCAATTTCGGACTAGACTTCAGCATATCGACTGCATAAATAAGGAATCCTTCCGCCCCTTTCTGTAACAAGTCAGTCATAGAAAGAACATATATCAAAGGAATTCTGGCTCGTGATCCCTTACCATAGAATTTCCATTCATCAGTCATATCAGGTCTGAACTTCACAATCTTCTGAAAACGGTCCACTGTTGCTCTGTACTTGGTTAGCATATCGATACCGATTATTCAATCAAAATCAGATAAACCAAGAACGATACAGTCAAGCTCAACTTCATTACCTTCGTACTGTAGTACACAGTTTCTAACAGACTTCACTGATACTATACCTTTTCCCAACGGTGAATATATAGACACTACAGTAGCTAATGACTCAACAGGAAATGAATACAACGTAACAAATTGTTCAGATATGAAGGTATGCGACGCACCAGTATCAAATAAGACATAGGCAGGATAACCAGAAAGAAAATAGTTACCTGCAATCACATCATCCGGTGCTTCTTGTGTTTGCTTCTCTGTCAATGCAAACACTCGTGCTTGTTGCCTCAGAGATTGATTCACTGTCTGACCTCCTCCTCTACTCGGTGTTGTAGGCTGTGGTTGAAAAGAGTGAACAGAAGATGTAGATTGACCTACCGGTCTCGATGATCCCGCACCCTGTGCACCTTCAGAACCTCGTTGTGGACACACCCTTGCAAAGTGTCCCATCTTATTGCAAATGTGGCAGCTTCCAAATACACCTCGGCATTGTTCATTGGTATGGCGACCACCACACTTGGTGCAATACACATCAGACCTCTGTCCAGCTCTAGACTGTCGGGAGCTACCTGAACTCGAAGAGCTACTACCACCAGATCTCTTGAACTGTTTGCTCTTGCCCTTGAAGAAATTCTTCTTTCCACTACTGCTACCTCCAGCTTCAAATCGAGGTGGCGGTGGAATCTAAGGCTGCTCTTGGGACTGTCTCACTGGCTGTGGCACAAACTGTGCTCCTCGTTGTTTCAGTAACCCTGCTTCTGCACCCTTTGCTCGATTCAGAGCATCAGCAAAGGTGTTCGGTCTTCCCGAATTCACAAGTTTAAACACATCAGGATTCAAGCCATTTATGAATTGATTGGCTTGAGCTTCATCACTAACAGCAATATGTGGAGCAAACTTCAACAAGCTGGTGAATTTGGCAACATATTCTTTGATATTCAACTGCCCCTGTTGCAGACTTGCAAATTCTGCTCCTTTATTCTTACGATAAGACACAGGAAAGAAACGCTGATAGAAAGCAGTTCTAAATACAGACCAGGTAATAACAGTACCTTGGTTCTCCAATGCTCTTTTCGTTGCTATCCACCAACTCTTGGCAAGGCCATGCAGTTGATGAATCACCAGTTTCACACGACGATCATCTGAATAATCAATAGACTCGAATAACTGCTCAATATCTTCCAACCAGTTCTCGCACTCTATAGCATTCTCAGTTCCTTGCAACTTCGGTGGTTGGAATGACTGGAATCGTTTCAGAAGTTTCTCCATCGGATTAGCATCACTGAACTCATTAGTAGAAGTACTATCCTGTCCATGTTCAGACACTGTCACTGGGACCTGTGCAGCATTTGTCTGTTCAGGCTGATTCGTAGCCAACGTCTGTCTAACTCTCGGTGCTGGTCGGGGAGGCATATCTGATAATCAAACAGATTAGTGTACAGTTCAATCTCAATTACAACAAGTCTGTTGTAGTCCACATTACCTTCATAAAAGATCGAGTTTCGATTCATCCTCATAATACATGCTAATACTTCAATCAAATAACCAGATAGCATGTAATTCAAACCATTGTATAGCATATTCTTCGCAAATTATCACAGCATCATGTGACAATTTAATATCTGTAATCAATTAATCATATACCATACAATTATGAAAGCAATAAATAAGTCAGAATAGAAGACTCGATCTACCCCGCTCATCTAATCTCAGTCCAAGAAACTTATGCTCTGATACCACCTGTTGTGGGAACCTCGGGTTTCTAATCTCATCTTAGGGCAATTAATGAACTATTAAAATTCATTAAACATCAATTAAGAAACCAAGAGCCAAGTAAAAAATTTTTTTTTTTTTAAAAAAATCAATGTCTCGCTCGATCGAGGAAAAACACCCGATCGAGCGAGCACAGATGCTCAGCTCTCGGATAGAAGTATAATTTGGCCTCGCTCGATCCGTCAACTTCTGCGGATCGAGCGAGCCAAAAACTCAAATCCTCTGTTTTCAAAATACAAGGCTCGCTCGATCCGTCAACTTCTGCGGATCGAGCGGCCTCCAAATTCTAGAAAATCTGCATATCACATTTTGCTGTCAAAACTTGGTGTCATCCAATCCAATCACCAAACTCGATCCAAAACATGATATATAAGTTCCAAATCATGCATAAAACATAACCAAGGTCTCAAGCATCTATACATGCATTTATTACATCGAACAAGTCGCTAAAGATCGGTAAACGACATCAATTATTTCATACTTCATACATGTAGTTCAAAACCAACTAGACTAAAGTTTCATGCTTCTAAAGTTCAAGACCTCATATACAACCCGAGTCCTCACGTGCTAGACTCTCTCCCAGCTGTCAATGACGTCGATGACCAGCTCCTGCCCCATCTGTTGTCATGCACACATACAAAACAAGACAACAGCTGGATAAACTCCGGTGAGATACAATTCTCAGTATAACCAACATATAGAAAGCGTTAAATAAATCATCTTGACTCTATTTAAACTCGACTCAACAAATAGAGTACGTAAACGCTTTACATACGAATTGATTCACATAACTTCAAAGCCATCAAGATTCATAACTGATCTTGACATGGATATCCATCTAACGAGTTCGTAACCGACTCGCAAATAAGGTTAACAGCAACCTTGGCATAGAATCAATTCAATATAGCATCATATAAACTCGAATATAAAGATTCACTACCTGTGATGGATCGACAACATCACAATCAAATCAAAAACATAAACAAGTATGTGGTTTTTGCGGGTCAACTCAAGATTAGTCGTTGTTGAGTTTTAAAGTCCCTACTTCGCGATGTCGTCATTATACCTTCGTTTATCTCGATTCTGAACTCTTCAAATCTGAAAGATACAATCATAACACATATATCAAACTTCATTTCAATCTATCGTATCAAAAACGAGTCGAAAACATCATAAGATTGTCAATCAATCGCATTTCAAACCTCAATCCACTTTCTTCGTTTCAAAGTCGTTGTCTCGAGTTGTTGGCCTTCCAAACTCAACTGAAACTGAAGAATACAATTCTAAAACATTCACATCATCAATATAAGTGTTTCAGCTTAGCTATCGAATATCAAAACAGTCTAAAAACTCGATTAAACGGCATAGCGATTGAAAATCGGTAACCGACGTAATCCCGAAACCATTTCTAACTTCTAACCAACTCATACATGTATTTCAAATCAATAACCAGCTGATATATCATTCAAATCTTCATCTCAATAGCTATAATGAACAACCATAAGCTGGAAATCATGTTTAGATGCATTCAATACAAACTTCTCAAACCAATTTCGATATAGAATTGCATAAACGTCAATAAACATAATCGAAAACTCAACATCTGATATCTGTCCATACTGATTTCGAAATCCAAATAACATAACATAAAACTTACACGAGATCGAAGACCTCGTCGTAAGGATTTCAGAACAATTTACGGAATCGAAATAGAACAACCGGTTCAAAAGTTACGAGACTTTGAATCTCAAAGTTTCAAAGGAAAAGGAATGGAACGAGACTCTGCTCTTGGTTTCGAAAGTTTCTGAACAAAATATCATCCTTACACGTTGCACATGCTGAGTAATAATTCTAAAATCGGATAGCTTCAATATAAATTGCAATTTAGTCTCTCAATTCTTCAATAATTGCAATTCGGTCCTCGGCCCTTATTTTAATTCAATTTCAATCCTAAATAATTTAAGAATATTAGAATTTAAATCAAAACTCTAAATATTCCCAAATTAAATATACTCGGATTAAAATTAAATAAATTTGAATTAATATTAATGAATCCCGGGCCTTACATAGGTAGGTGGTGTGTGTGTGGTGTGTACTAAAAAAGTGTTACTACACTTATAAAAGTGTCATTCTTACTATTACAACTTTTACTCTACAAGTTTTCCACCTAATCTTAAATTTCTAAGTTTAAAATCATAAAATTGAATATAAGAATAGAATTTACTAGTCCGGGTTCAAAAAGGCTAATTTTAAAAAATGTTAAAAATTATGCTCAAGAATGCACCTACTCGATTTTTGACACTTGAAAATTTTTAAAAGTAAATATTTAATTTATTTTCCTCAACTCCCATAAATTTTAGCTTCCTAAATAAAATTCAAGGTTTTTCCGCCAAGTCCACCATCGTGCTGGAGCCGGAGGTCACTGAACTCAAGTATCTGGAATTAATAAATTTAAATTTTGAGCAATTTAACCTTAAAGAAATTTTAAAGCATCAAATTTTTAGAAATTAAAATTTAAATATGAAGATTAAATTAGACATGAATTTAAGTTATGGAACTTAGGCGTCACACGTTCAATTAAATCATGCAATCCATAAGCTTCAAAAAACTATTAACTCCGCCCTCAAGTTTCAAAATTTAATCAACCAAGTTCAATCTTTATTTGCACAAATCAAAAGGATTTTTTTGGTTAACAATAGGCTCAAGCACATTCAATAGGAGATAAGTATCTGGATATGTATCAATGGTAAACAAAAACTCAGGATTCAAGCAAAGGGAATTGATATTTTCAATTTTAGCAGTAGTGAGTAGTATGAGTTTGTAAAAAAAATTTATTTTCAATGCAATATAATTCCATCCAGGCTTCCTTCTACTCCGTACATTCTCTATTTTTGGCCTTATTTTTGGATTCAAATTTAAATCCATTTTTTTAAAGGCTTCCCCTCACCTTATTTTCTCTCCTTTTTTTTTTGTGTATTAGGATTTCAATCAAATTTTTAGCTATCATTTAGTTTTGTAATTTTTTTTCCAAATCAAGGCTATCATTAACAAGGCTCAATTGATTCAAAGACGCCTAAATCACTTTCGTGTTTACAAAATCTACATCAGTCTCAAGCAAAAATCACAAGAGTTAAGAATCAAATCCTCTAATCCACATCACAAATCCACATAATTTTTCTCTAATTGCTAGGAGTATAAAAAATCATGACATTTGTGCATATGAGTGAGAACTCAAGATTAAATATATCTAACAGTGACTTTTTAGCACAAAAAATTTATTTTTATTATAGGCCAACACAATTACAACATCATGCCTTTAACTCAAACTAACTCATCAAAATTTTTAAACACACCCCCAAACTTAAATATGTGCATTTTCCTTAATGTACAAGTAAATAAAAACAAGGACACACACTTTGGACACCAAAAATTAGTACTCGGCACCTTCTTAATCATTCAAAACTCTTCTTCAAGGGTGGCGTCTAAACTCTTTCAGCTTCGCATTGTTCATCTACACATTTTAAAATTATTATTGATGTCTAGTCTCTTCCTGCACAAAAATAAAATAAAATAAAATAACTAAAAGAAATATGAAGAAAGCAAATACACAAAAATAACTTGGGTTGCCTCCCAAGAAGCGCTTAGTTTATAGTCCATAACCCGACTATCACCTATTCTAGCTCGTTGCCACTTTGTTGGAGGTCTTTTCCTTCTCTTTCACCCTTCAAACATATTCAACGACCCTCTTGATCTTTGGTTTCTTTTTCTTCTTCTTCTTTGGCACCGGTAGATCAGTCCCTCTTTGAAATTTTACTGCATTAAAAACTTCGCTACAGTTTTTCATCTTCTTTGCTTGTTCAATCATGAACACTTTCTCCATGGATGGATTTCCAGCCTCCTTCAACACATTAAAAATCACATTCTCGCTGTCTACACCCATAGTCATCTCACATTTCTTGTAGTAGACTGGTTCTATTTTATAAGATTAAGTTGCTAATCATGTTTAGAATTAATAAAACATAATTAAGGAAATTTAATATAATCTAACGGACCAAGGAATTGGGTCCAAAATGCCCGAAAAATGCTAAATAGGCTTATTTGGGCTCGGGCAGTTCGGACGGTCCGAACAAGATCGGAGCCACCAATGAAGTTCGGAAGCTACGGGGCAGATCGGAGCGTTCGAGCGTAGATGGAAGCGTCCAAACTCAATGCCATGCACATGGCCATAAGGCTTGCACACGTAGCTGCATGCAAAGGTATCGGAGCCTTCAAAGTGGGATCGAAGCGTTCGATCTTACGCGATCGGAACGTGGCACTCATGCATGGATCAGAGCATCCGATTGAGGCCTATAAATAGGGCCGAGGATGGATCATTTTGAAATCATTCAAGTCCTCTCCTCTTCCGTTATGTTTATATTTTAAGGGCTTCAGGATTCATTCTGTAAGAGTTGGAGTAGAAAATAATATATTTATTTATATATAATGGACAGTGTCCGTATAGTGGCCAGACAACGGAGCTCTGGCGAGGTGTCCAGGAGTCGTAGCAAGGCTGTGCCCAAGCTCTGGTTCTGGCTCCTTATAGTAATTAAAGAGTAGGCTATAGTTTAGTTAAGACTTTTAGACCATGGTAGGTGATGTTTGGCATGGTAATCAATGCATGGTTATTATGCATTGTAGTGCCGCATGGTAGGCATGAAACCTAGAGGGGAGTTTCTAGGATCCGCCTTAGTAAGGTACAAAAGTATTATTCGAGAAATCCAGATTGAGTATCCATGTATTATATGTTTGCATGTATTATGTGATTTCATGTTTTACATGCTTTATCAGTACAACATGTCATCACTGTATGTTGTATATATGAGCATATTGATCCCATATCCATGAGATATCCTGTAGTAGGGCGCTCACCCTATGATTTGTGTATGGTTGGATACATATGTCTTGTGTCGGGTCATCATGAGGGTTGGACACATTTACTAGTATCAGGTCACCATTATCCACTGGGTATAGGAGCCACCTCCTGATGCGACGGCGCAGCATGCTATATATCCTGGGCCCAATTTATGAGCTAGTTTCTTGGCCTGAGTGTCTTGGTACCCAGTTCATTTGCATACATGTACATATAATAGTGTATACTCATACTCTCGTACTGAGCATGTCAGACTCACTTTCGGTTATTTTTTGCTAACTGGATACCCAATTCAATGGGGTAGATACAAGTAGTTCTCCTGAGGACTAAAAGGTTAGGTGGTGACCAATGCTGGATGGCAGGGTTAACCACTAGAATTTACTTTTTGGTATTAGCTTATTTAAGTATTCCGCATTTACTCTGATTAAGTTTAATTATTGTTTAATTGCATGCCTAAGCTTCTGATTAGTAGATGATCACGGTGTGGGTCACTACATTTATTGTATCAGAGCATGCAATAAGATTCTTTGGGACATAGTGTTGATGTTTGGGTTATCCTTCGTAGGATTACAAGTTGGATTCAATGACCATATCAGTATCAGGAATTGGAATAGCAATATGTCTACGCTTTTCCAAGATCATCATTGCCAAGGTTGGCATTAGAAGTTTGTATTATGTGGATCCAGTAGGATGGAGCTGGAAGAGAGGTTCCAATATTCAACGCTAGGCGCTTCTCAGGGTTAAATGGAATGAATGGCATGTAGTCATCCATTCTGCTTCGACCAAGGAATCCACACCATAAAATCCTACCAAGAGAATGTCTCACGAAGCTTTGGGCATATCTTGTAGGATAAATTATTTTAGATCTTGAGAGGAAGAAGAGGTCTACTAACATGCATTGATGCAGGGCATAGCAAGAGATCAGGCAGAAATAATACCGTGGAGTATGATCGTATCGATGCTTTTGTGTATGGCAGATGGAAAACTTCAAGTTCAAGATCAGTAGATGGAATGAAATAATTTCCGCAAGGATTTAAATATTGTATCAAGTTTTCATGTAAACAATATTTCAGTTGTAAGCAGTTGAATCAGATGTATTAAAAGATTTCAAATTATTTGATGTACTAATATTTTGTAGTATTATACATCTTTTAGTGTAATCTTTTGATTAAGTTATGTATTACATCAGATTGTAATAAATATTGAATTAAGACCTGGATTAGTGGTTCAAGTAATTGTAATCTTTGGGACTATCTTGATTGTTTGGCAGTGATTGATTGATCATATATTTGATTAAAATGTATTGTTTAACATGTATAATTGAGTTTGAATTGTGTATGTTTCAGATGAATAGTTCTAGATGTTTTATCTAGAATATTCTAGTGAGTCATAGTGATTGCCAAGATGATGTGTATCATCAGGGGCATAATGAGGAATTATACTAAGTACTGTGGACTGTGTGGATAGATAATTTGACTGAGAAGGGAGCGCGACCCTAGGCTTTTATTACTATGGAAATCTCTTATGTTCCAGATGGTTATTCCGGGGGGGGGGGGGGGGGGGCTACCTTAGTCTAGTATTTTGTATTTTGTAACAATCACAGTAAAGGTATAATGATATTGGAAGTATCTCATGAAAATTCAGAGATTTGATATCCAAGAAAATTTGTTATCGTCTAATGTCTTTAGAAATACATAGCTAGAATTTCTGTTGTCAGAACAGTCTTGGAAGGGATTTTCCTTGACAGGTAATCATTCTGAGCAGATAAGTTTTGGTCTTTGGTTTGGGATTTAAATCCAAATGTTTTAGTTGAATTTGTAATTCAACAGGTTTGTTGTCAGATGTTGCAAACTCGGGATTTGAGTCATGCTTCTATAAAATTATGAAAGTTTTCCTCGACCAATGATGAGATTTTGGTCCGGATAGGAATATAGCTCGGTAATGATGGAATTCAGAGACTCAGGGATGAGTTATGCCAAGGTGCTAATGACTTTCGAGTTTCGAGATGGTATAGTAAGTGCAACCTTATGCTGGTGTACTCTAGAAATACTATTCTATTCCAGTTTGGCATTAGAGGAAGACTTACCTCAGTCTCGATGTATGCACAATCATAGCAATGAGTATGACTACTAAGAGGATATTCAGATTATTAATTGAGTCTTATATAGATTATTCTTGATGTTGGGTTAATGTCAAGGGATGTGATGAGCTATCGTCTGACTTTGTCAGAGATACAGATTTTAGTTTTCATTGATAGAATAGTCTTGGAAAGATATTCCTTGACAAGTGTATATTCTGGATGGATAATTTTTGCACGTGATACTGAGAGAGAACCAAGAGGTTTGACCATTATTGTCTGATTTTATCAGAGATACAGCTAGTGATCAGGGTCATGATTAACTTGATGAATTAGGAATTATAGTTGATGGATTTACTTAGGTAAATTTCCCTGTAAGAATTGGAATATGATTTTTGGGTTGTCAAGTAATGACAATTTTCATCAGGACACCGATATGACTTATACTGGGAGATGTGGACTGTGATCAGGACTAGACATGGTAGAGTACGATTCCAATGTTGCTCTGGGAGTCTTTTGTACTTGAGAGAGTTGTAGAAAGGTTACCCAGTCTAGAGATTATTGCTACAGTTACGCTAAAGTATAATATAATCTCAGAATGCTTGATTTTATTGTTGGTGGACAGAATTGTGTTGGGATAGGTGTTTCCTAACTATGAGCATTCTGTACCAAGTGGTTTTTTGGATTTACCAGATGATCGATCTAGTTAGTGGATGACGAAATGTCATGAACCTACTAGGTTATAGCAAGGATTCGACAGTATGAGAATTCACTCAGACTGTGCAAGTTTAACCTTAGGTGCTCATGTTCGATTGGAATAGCACAATTGTGATTAGTTAGACTAGTGCAAGGATTAGTACCCCGTGACTAAACATGACTATCATCTGCTGTAGTCAGAGATAAACGAGATTGATTCCAAGATGGATATCAGATATTGTGGAGCAAGTATGTGTTTTGAGACAATGATTAAGATGCAACAGGATTATCGGGATAATTTATTCTGATAAATGGATAGACTTGGGTTGTCAAGTATTTGAAATCTAGTAACATGGTTAAGAAATATCTCTAGTTATGAGATATGATGATACGAGTACCAGTTCAATGGACGGATCTTTAGAGATTTGACTTGGAATATGAGCATTTTATTAGAGGTAACCTAGTGATGTTCAATGATGCTGAATGGTGTCTGGATCAGTGGGGTGACACTGGAATGAATTATTATGATTATTGCGAACAATGACATGGATATCGGAGGAGATATTTGAGTAACTATGAAATTTAGCAAGCAAGATTGCATCAAGTTTTAGACATAGGGAAAGACAGCAACCGAGGCTTATATATATATATATATACATATTTGGTCTGGCATGATTGTTGTTACTAATTCTCCAGATTTTCTATTGGATGTGCTAGATTATCGAGTAATAAAATTTATATAGAATCATTGCGAGCAGAGTTGAAGGAATTTTTAAGTATTGAGTGACTTTGCTTGTGATTTACGATTTCAAGAATTAGTTAGTCATAATTCAATGAGAATCTGAAGGGTTCGAAGAATTAGGAGTTTTGGACAATGACATTGTCACTTGTATTATGACATAGTAATTAGCTGAGTCAGCATTGTATTCTCGGATTCGATATGCTCAGATGTCTGATCCAAAGACTCAATAATTGGTTCGTCTAGCCAATGTTAGTACATTTTGATTTTACTATCATTCAGATGGTATTCTTTAGTTATCTGGTCAGGTGGGGCTCCAAAGGATGATACTTTGAGAAAAGAGATTTTATCTCAGGCTCACCATTATAAGTTGAGTATTCATCCAAGAAGCAACAATGTGTACGAGGATTTGAGTACTCGGTTCTGGTTAAAGGAATGAAGCATTTGAGTATTAGAATGTTTCTTGATGGTGAGTAAGTCAACCGATTAAAACTGAACATCGACAATCTAGAGGTTTGTATCATAGGATATTGATTCTTGAGTGGGAATAGGAATTATCAAAATGAATTTTTGAACCAATTTCCGGTATTCCCGAGGAATTTATGATACCATTAGGGGTTGTTATGTATTGACTCACCAAGGTAACATGTTTCTTCATGTTATAGAGATGTCACTTTTGATAGTGGTGATTAATTACACATTCAGAAGATGGTGAATCTTCATGTCTTGTATGTAAGCTTTGACAATGATTAAGGGTTTATAATTTTCTCCAGATTCTGGGGGAGTTCTCAGCGTATATTAGGGATTATTCTCAATAAGAGTACAGTCGATCATTCGGAGAATGGTGATCAGTCAGAACAGGTTACTTGTAATGTTGAGAATATGCTACGAACTTGTTCTATGAATTTTGGTCAGCTTGACAAGATCAGGTTTCAATTATTGAGGGGGTGTATAATACAAATTATTACAACAATAATGGAATGGCATCATTTGAGAAGTTGTACAAACAATGATGTTGTAATCCAGTGTTCTGAGGAGAATTTGGGAAACAACAGGCTGAGAAACCAAGAGTTAAGTCAACAGGGTGTCAATATAATTGATTTATCAGGAAAGATAACTATGGAATTTATTAGTCTAATTGTTATATTGGACAATACATGAGATATATTCAGACTAGTATTACTGTTATAGGGTCGAGAATCCACAATGTGATTTTTGTATCACTGTTAAGATAATTTGTGATAGATGAGTTTTACATCATACATTAATTCTAAGGGACAATGGATACAGATCTGACATGTGTGGAAAGACCATGATGATTTCAGATAACTTGAAAGGATCTTGTAAAATGATGTGAGAGAACAAAGAAACTTGTTGTTCTTATCCATATCGGTACTTAATATTTATTTCAAGGACAAAATTATCTTAAATGGGGGAGAATGTAGTAGCCAGGTTCTATTTTATAAGATTAAGTTGCTAATTATGTTTAGAATTAATAAAACAAATTAAGTAATTTTAATATAATCTAACGTACCAAGGAATTGGGTCCAAAATGCCTGAAAAATGATAAATAGGATTATTTGGGCTCGAGAAGTTCGGAGGGTCCGAACAGGATCAGAGCCACCGATGGAGTTCGGAAGCTACGGGGCATATTGGAGCATCTAAACGTATATCGGAGCATCCGAACTCAATGCCATGCACGTGGCCATAAGGCTTGCACATGTAGCTGCACGAAAAGGAATCAGAGCCTCCGAAGTGAGATTGGAGCGTCTGATCTTACCAGATCAGAACGTGGCACTCATGCACGGATCGGAGCATCCAATTGAAGCCTATAAATAGGGCTGAGGATGGCTCATTTTGAAATCATTCAGATCCTCTCTTCTCCCGTTATGACTCTATTCTAAGGGCTTCAATACTCTTTCTTTAAGAGTTGGAGTAGGAAATAATATTTTTTTATATATATTACCGACAGTGTCTGTAATAGTGGCCAGTCGGTGGAGTTCTAGCGAGGTGTCCAGGAGTCGTAGCAAGGTTGTGCCCAAGCTCTGGGGCATGCGACATCAGCGGGATGACGACGGACGAAAATATGGTTCTGGCTCCTTATAGTAATTAAGGAGTAGGCAATAGTTTAGTTAAGACTTTTAGAGTATGTTAGGTGATGTTTGATGTAAGGCCCGAAAATATTTACTAAATAATTATGGAATTTAAGATTTAAATTCCTAATATGAGAAAATATGAATTTGAGAATTTATGGAATTAGATAATTAAATTTTGGGTCAAAAATATTTAATTTGAGGATTTTCGGATTTTAAGATTTTAATATCAATTTTTAAATTAAAAGATTAGAATATTTGAATTGATTATTTATGGGATTTAATATTTAAATTCAGAGTTTCGGAAATTAAAGAAGATTTAATTAGAAGGTGAAACTTGCGTAGGAATCCAATTGCAATTATCGAAGTTTCAGGGGTAAAGTCCGAGATTATTTAAATTCAATTCGAGAATATTTAATTTGAAAATTTTTAGAGTTTAAAATTAAATTCTAATATTCTTAAATTTTTTAGGATTGAAATTGAATTAAATCGCTTGTCCAAAGATTAATTTGCAATTATGCCAAAGTTCAGGGGGCAAAGTGCAATTTCCCTTGGCAAGTGGAATCACACATATATATATATATATGTTAGGCATCGAGAAAGGGAGGAATAAAGGACCCCAAGGATGATTTCGTTTATTCCAAGCTTCGTTATTCGTTATCCGCCCGGTAGAATTTCCAATTGATCGTATATTTGCGATCCCTGATTCGAGTGCTACGTTTTGACGTAAGTTTTATGAATTTCTACCATATTTGAATTTTGAGATGATGATAAAATTAAGATTTAATTGTTTAAACATGTTCTAGTAAATACGACGATAGCATATCTAAGACGGATCGAGAAAAGATCGTCGTTTGGACATGTTTTCGGATTTTTGAAGATTTTATGCAATTCTGAAAATGTGGGCTGTTGATCACCTGTATGACTTTATGAATTGGTGATGATATAATGGTTAAATGATAGTATTATTGATTTTTAACCATTTGAAATTACCGACTTTGAACTATTATGCCGTCGGTTTGCATTTTAATCCGATTTCAGATATAGAGTGAACTTAGCAATGCATAGCAAATTTGATAATGATATTATGAATGTTGTACACTTCATTTCAGTTGGAAATTGAAGTTATAGAATTTGATTTGTTGAGTTCGAGCCATTTGAATATTGAATCAGAAATGAGAGCAACAAAGAGCGAGTTATCAAGATTGTGAAGAGCAGAATTTTGATAGCTTGTGACTGATCAAGACTTCACGAGTTCAGATATTTGAATCAGAATAAAGGTATGAATATACATTAAATAAGATGAGAATAATAACTCGAGATCAGTTATGAGTATCGAGTTTCCTAAAATCACATACTTAAATGTTTATGAGCTTTTATATGATTTAATTGATATTGTTGCCTTGAATGATTATTGAATAATGTGTTCAAGATGTTTTAAAGTATTTGTATGGTTTGATGCATCAAGATTATGTTGCATTCATCTTGAACCCTACCTTGAAAAGCATAGAGGGCTGATTGGCCTAGATTGCAAAATGACGTTTGGAGAGCTATAGTTGAGTGGCATGGATTGTAGATTCACTTTCAGAGCTAGATGACTCACTATAGTTGCACCAAAGTTAGGGCAATTAAGTTATTTGACGCCACCTCGATTGGGAGAGTCGGTGGTCTGTTAAAGATTTTATTTTCCCGGGATCTCAAGAACTAAGATTTATTTTTATCATATGTGATAGCCTATTCCTTGAAACATGCATTGCATTTATGCATTAACCTAGAGATTTTTGTGGTTTAGAATATGCGTTTTTAAATGCTAGCATGTTATTGTATTCCATTCAAGATGTGAATGTGTTTATATGATTAGTATGTGAGATTGCTGTGGATGAACATTTATACTTTAAAAATTAAGAATCGAATATTCTTTGATGATTTACATGTCCTTACATGTTTGTGAAATAATATTATTATGACATATAGAATAATTATGCTTAAATGATGTATATGCATGTCGTTCATACTGATATTTATTCTCACCGGAGTTATCCAGCTATTGCTTTGTTTGTATGTGTGCATTGCATTAGGTTGGGCAAGAGCTGGTCAGACTTGATAGGGATAGCTCGAGATTGAAAGATTAGACGTGGAGATTTCGGGTTAAGAGCTAGAGATGTTTATAAGTTGCTGTCAAATGCATGTTTAAAAGCAGTGGCGAACCCAGAAAATTTGGTCAGGGGGGCACAATTACGGACGGAGCTATGTGTTGTTCCGCCCGGGTGGTCAGTTGGGCGACCTAATTTTTTTTCCTATTTTTTATACATTAAATTTAGTCAACTTTGTCAATATCCCCGTGAACAATTTTAATAATAAAAAGATAAAATCTCAACACATAAAAAATAGAGAGCTTAGAAAATTTTAGTTTGGATAGAGATAAAAATCTGGCTCCGTTATTGGATACAATTCATAAAACAATCATGAATGTGCATTTTATATCAACTAAAAGACGACCAAAAAGTTAAAACATTATAATCAATTCATAATAATTCATTATACAATTATTTGATGAGTTATTAAACATATTTTCTTTGGAATATAATACATCAATATTATTTAAAATTAACATGTACCATATTTTATTTTATTAAAAAATTAATATAAGTATACACTAATAATTTTTAAAAAAAAATTGAGGGGGGGCGACCCTAAATGGGTCCGCCCCTGTTTAGAAGGTGTTAGATTAGTTTGAGATCTGAAAACTTAAACTTGAGTTTATTGTATTGCACCTTGGAAACATGTATGAGATTTTGTACTTTCAGCTTCATGTTCTACCTTGAATCATGTGTTTAGATCATTTTAGAATGGATTTGAGATGCTTAAATATTGGTACACATCAGAAATGCACGGGACAGCTCTATTTAACATCCTAGTAACTTTGAACTTTGTTGTAATCTTTGGTAATTTTTGTAAATTTCTACACCAACCCATATTGGTAGAATGAGCACAAATTTTTACTGAAAATTCCGATAGAGTGAGGTTGGCGGAATTAAAAAGACAAGACAGAGATCTACAACTTTTATGTTGAGCATTTTTCCAAATTCTGTGTGCATGTGTTCGGTCAGAGCAACTCTTGCTCAAGCGCATGTAGGCGCGCTCGAGCGAGACACTTGCCTTTGAAAAAAAAATTAGTTGTTTAATTCTTTTGTATACTTGTACACATTATTATTGTAAGGCCCAGGATTATTTAATTTAATCCGAGATTATTTAATGTAATCCGAGATAATTTAATTTTAATCCGAGTATATTTAATTTGGGAATATTTAGAATTTTGATTTAAATTCTAATATTCTTAAATTATTTAGGATTGAAATTGAATTAAAATAAAGGCCGGGGACCAAATTGCAAATATTGAAGAATTGAGGGACTAAACGGCAATTATGATTGAAGTTATCAGATTTTAGTTGATGTCTCAACATGTAAACGTGTACTTTCCTTAGCAAATTCAGAATTTCGAAACAGAGAAGTCGAGACCCTCTCTTTTCATTTGATTTTTAATTTTCAAATCGCCGTATCTTTTGATCCGATCGTCCGATTTTGATTCCGAAAGGTGTTCTGGAATCCTTACGACGAGGGCTTCGATCTAGTGTAAGTTTTTACTTCTTTCGGCATGGTTTGAAGTTCTAAAGTTGGTAGATATCAGATATTGATGATATGTATATGTTCTTCGACGTTTATGTATTTCGATATCGAAACCGGCTTGAAGAGTTCATGTTGTTTGTACTTAATCCTGATTTTCAGCTTGTGTTCAATGGTTATAGCTGCTGTTATTGTGCTATTTTAATTGTTATGGCTGATATGAATTGTATTCGAAGTCGGAAAAGGTTTTGATATTTCGTCGGTTACCGAGTTTCAATTGCTACGTCGTCGATTAGAGTTTTGAGACTGTTTTGATAGCCTATGTCTGAGCTGATATGTTTGTTTAGATGTTATTGATGTTATATCTTTTTTATTCTTCAGTTTCAGTTGAGTTTTGAAGGCTAACGACTCCATACTCTGAGTTGAACCGAAGAAGAAGAAGTTGAGGTTTGAAATGAAAATGATTGATGATCTATGGATGGTTTTGATTCGATTTTGATAGGATGGAATTGAACGAAGTTTGATATGTGTCTTTGATATTATATTTCAGATTGGAAGTGTTCAGAACCAAGATATACGAAGGTATAATGACGACACCGCGAGTCAAGGATTTTGAAACTCAAGATCGATTATTCTTGAGTTGTCCCGCCAAAACCACATATTTGTGTTTGTGTTGATTTGATTTTGTTGTTGTTGATCCATCCCAGGTAATGGATCTTTGAGTTTGAGTCGATATGATTATGATATGATATTATATTGAATTGATTCAATGCCAAGATCTGAGGCGATCTTATTTTCTGGTCAAGAATGACTACGATAGATGAATATCCATGTCAATATCGTTTACGAATATTGATGGCAAACGACGTTATATGAATCAATTTTTAATAGATATATGCGTTATTTACTCTATTGTTGAGTCGTTTATAAATAGAGTTGATATGATTTCTTTAACGCTTTATATATGTCGATTATACTGGGAATGATTTCTCACCGGAGTTATCCGGCTGTTGCTTTGTTTTGTATGTGTGCATGGCAACATTGGGGGCAGGAGCTGGTCAAAGACGACATTGACAGCTTGGAAAAGAGTTTAGCACGTGAGGACTCGGTTTTAGCTGAAATGATGTACCTTAGATAGCACCAAACTTGTTATGGAACTTAAGACTTGTAGTACACATTTTGATACTTTGTGTAGCTTGTGGTTAATGCCATGTTAATGTTCCGTTTGACGTAAGAAAAGCATGGATTTATGTTCAATAATTGATACTATCAGTATATGCATGTTTCCAGATTGTATAACATGTTTAGAATCCATGTATGGTGATGAATTATGCCAAGTTCCAAGTTTTGACAGCAAAATTTATTTCTGCAGATTTTCTGGGCAGAGTGGCCGCTCGATCGGTAGGATTTCACCGATCGAGCGAGGTCTGTTTTGATCGAACGGAAACTTTATTTTTCTTGCTCGCTCGATCGGTAAGATTTGACCGATAGAGCGAGGCCAAATTATGCTCAGACCCGAGAAGTTGATTTGCTAGCTCGCTCGATCGGCGGAGTTTGCCCGATCGAGCGAGGTGCAATATTTTTTAAAAAAAATTATTTGGTTTGAGTATTCTTTTAAATACATGATTAATTATTTATTAATCATTAATTGCCCTAAGATTAGATTAGAAACCCGAGGTCCCCACAACAGGTGGTATCAGAGCTTAAGTTTCTCGAACTGAGAATAGATGAACGGGGTAGATCGAGTCTTCTATTCTGATTTATTTATGTCTATATTCTTGAAGCATGATTATTATCTGAACTGATTTACAGCTTTAAGAATTGCATGATATCTATTTATCTAATGCGATTGAAAGCATGTTAGACTGCAATTGAATCAGAAATCGATCTCTTGAGAAGTCATTGTGTGCTTATCAGAGGAGGGACTGAAACAGAATTGTGTTATGATGTGATGATGAATTGTACACTAATCTGTTTGATTATCAGATATGCCTCCCCGACCAGCACCGACTACTAGACAGACTTTGGCAATGAATCAGCCAGAGGAGACTAATGCTGCACAGATACCAGTGACAGCACCTGAACATGGACAGAGTAGTACTTCTGCTGAAGTGTTTGGTGATGCTAATCCGATGGAAAAACTGTTGAAACGATTCCAGTCATTCAAACCACCAACGTTGCAAGGAACTGAAAATTCTGTTGATTGTGAGAATTGGCTTGAGGATATATAGCAGTTATTTGAATCCCTCGACTATACAGATGATCATCGTGTGAGACTAGTGATTCATCAACTGCATGGCCTTGCAAAGAGTTGGTGGATAGCGACGAAGAGAGCGTTTGAAACTCAAGGTACTATTATTACCTGGTTAGTATTTCGAACTGCTTTCTATCAACGGTTCTTTCCTGTTTCTTATCGAAAGAACAAAGGAGCAGAGTTTGCAAGTTTGCAATAGGGACAGTTAAATATTGAAGAATATGTTGCAAAGTTCACTAGCTTGTTGAAGTTTGCTCCACATATTGCGGTTAGTGATGAAGCTCAAGCCGATTAATTCATCAATGGCTTGAATCCCGATGTGTTCACTCTTGTTAATTCGGGAAGACCGAATACCTTTGCCGATGCTCTGAATCGTGAAAAGGGAGCTGAAGCAGGTATACTGAGGCAACGAGGAACACAGTTTGTGCCACAGCCGATGAGACAACCGCAAGAGCAGCCACAGATTCCACCACCACCTCGATTTGATGCTGGAGGTAGTAGCAGTGGTAAGAAAAATTTCTTTAAGGGCAAAATCAAAGAGTTTAAGCGTTCAGGTGGTAGCTCTTCTAGTTCCAGCGGATCCAGACAGTTCAGAGGTGGACAGAAATCCGGTACTTCTGATGTTTACTGTTCCAAGTGTGGGGGACGTCATACCAATGAGCAATGCAAAGGAGTGTTTGGAAGTTGTCACAATTGCCAACAACCGGGTCATTTTGCGTGAGTATGCCCACAGCGAGGTTCTAGAGGTGCACAGGGTGCAAGTGGATCTCGAACAGTGACACCGCTAGAGAGGCAAGCATCTTCAGTGCATTCATTCCAACCTCAGCCATTAGCACAGAGCCGTACTGGGGGAAATCAAGCTGGGAGCCAGCAACAGAGGCAACAAGCTCGAGTGTTTGCACTGACTGAAGAGCAAGCACAAGCTGCACCAGATGATGTGATTGCAGGTAACTGTTTCCTGTATGGTTATCCTGTCTATGTCTTATTTGATACTGGTGCATCACACACATTTATTTCTGAGCAATTTGTTGCATTACACGAGTTGCCTGTTGAACCTTTAGCTACTGTAGTATCTATTTCATCTCCGTTGGGAAGAGGTATCATATCAGTGAAGTTTGTACGAAATTGTATATTACAGTCTGAAGGTCATGAGATTGAGGTTGATTGTGTTGTACTTGGCTTGTCTAATTTTGATTGTATTATCGGTATCGATATGTTAACCAAGTACAGAGCTACAGTTTTTTGTTTCCAGAAGATTGTAAGATTCAGACCTGATATGGCTGATGAATGGAAATTTTATGGTAAGGGATCACGAGCCAGAATTTCTTTGATATCTGTTCTTTCTATGACTGACTTATTACAGAAAGGGGCAAAAGGATTTCTTATTTATGCAGTTGATGTACTGAAGACTAGCCCGAAATTGGCTGACTTGCCAGTGGTTAGTGAATTCGCTGATGTTTTCCCTGACGAGATTCCGGGATTGCCTCCATATCGAGAGGTAGACTTCAGTATTGAATTGATGCCAGGTACACAACCGATATCAAAAGCACCTTATCGTATGGCACCAATCGAATTGAAAGAGTTGAAAGAACAGCTAGAAGATCTGCTAGCCAAAGGTTAAATCAGACCAAGTGTTTCGCCCTGGGGTGCACCGGTTTTGTTTGTTAGGAAGAAAGACGGATCGATGAGATTATGTATTAACTACCGGCAATTGAATAAAGTAACGGTAAAGAATCGCTATCCTTTACCTCGTATCGATGATTTATTTGATCAATTGCAGGGTTCGTTAGTATATTCAAAGATTGATTTACGATCTGGCTATCATCAACTGAGGGTAAGAGATGAAGATATCCCTAAGACTGCATTTAGAACCAGGTATGGTCATTACGAATTTATAGTCATGCCTTTTGGTTTAACGAATGCACCAGCAGTATTTATGGGATTGATGAATAGAGTATTCCAAAAGTATCTAGATGATTTCGTGATCATATTTATCGATGATATTTTGATTTACTCGAAGAATTTATGTGATCATGCTAATCATTTGAGAACAGTTTTGAAGAAATTGAGGGAAGAAAAACTGTATGCTAAGCTATCCAAATGTGAGTTTTGGTTGAAACAGGTGATTTTTCTGGGTCATATTATATCAGGAGATGGTATTTCAGTTGATCCAAGCAAAGTTGAAGCTGTTATTAGTTGGCAGAGACCGACATTTGTGCCAGAAATTAGAAGTTTTATGGGCTTGGTAGGATATTATCGTCTATTTATCTGAGACTTCTCGTCTATTGCGAAGCCTATTACACAGCTTACATAGAAGAATGCACAGTTTGTGTGGTCTGAAGCATGTGAAACCAGTTTTCTTGAGATGAAGAAGAGGTTGACTACAACACCGGTCTTGACAATCCCTTCAGGTACTGGTGATTTTGTTGTTTATTGTGATGCTTCTCACCGAGGTTTGGGATGTATTTTGATGCGGAATGGACATGTGGTTGCTTATGCCTCATGAAAATTGAAACCACATGAAGTCAGATATCCAATTCATGATCTTGAATTGGCAGCTATTGTTTTTGCATTGAAGATCTGGCGACATTATTTGTATGGTGAGAAATTCGAAATATTTTCTGATCATAAAAGTCTGAAGTATCTATTTTCACAATCTGAACTGAACATGAGACAACAAAGATGGCTCGATTTATTGAAAGATTTCGACTGTGAAATCAAATATTATCCAGGAAAGTCAAATGCAGCAGTTGATGCCCTAAGTAGGAAGGTATGTGCCTTATCCTTATCTACTATAGGTGTATCTAATTTGATTGAAGATTGCTGTATTTCTGGATATATATTTGAGACAGATAGAAGACCGATGAGAATTTATGCTATCAGTGTTGAGTCTGAGTTGTTGATTCGAATCAAAGAAGCACAGAAATCTGATTTGAGTGTACAGAATTTGATTGAAATGATCAGATCGGGACATCAGTCTGAATACAAGGTTAGTGATGATGATATTCTGTATGTGAATAACCGAATTTTTGTTCCCGATCTTTCAGATTTGAAACAGAATATTTTGAAAGAAGCTCATTGTAGTCGATTCAGTATTCACCCTAGAGGCAAAAAAATGTACAACGATTTGAAGAATCAGTACTGGTGGAAACAAATGAAGTCTGATGTGACTGAATTTGTATCAAAATGCTTGAACTGCCAACAGGTGAAAGCTGAGAGAAGGAAACCAGGTGGCTTATTACAGAGTCTATCTATTCCTGAATGGAAATGGGATCATATTTCCATGGACTTTGTGACGAAATTGCCACGATCATCCCGAGGTTGCGATGCTATTTGGGTGATCATTAACAGATTGACGAAATCTGCGTGCTTTATTCCTTATTATATAAATTATCATCATGATCAAATGGCAGATCTCTATATTCGAGAAGTGGTAAGACTACACGGTGTGCCAAAGTCGATTGTATCTGATCGAGATCCTAGATTTACTTCGCACTTTTGGCATAGCCTACAGGAAGCTCTAGGTACGAGTTTACATTTGAGTACTGCTTATCATCCTCAAACTGACAGGCAATCTGAACGAACCATTCAGACTCTTGAGGATATGCTTAGAGCTGTGATACTTGATTTTGGTGTTACATGGCAAGATTCTATACCACTTGTGGAATTCTCTTATAACAAAAGTTATCATACGAGTATAGAGATGGCTCCATTTGAAGCGTTGTATGGGAAGAAGTGTCGATCGCCATTATATTGGGATGATGTGTCAGAGGTGCCTGAGTTGGGACCGAATATGATCAGACAGATGACTGAGAAGGTGAATTTGATTCAGCAGAAAATGAGAACAGCGCAGCACAGACAGACTAGATATGCGAATGTGCGACGACGGCCGTTATCTTTTGAACAGGGAGATAGAGTATTCTTGAAGATTTCACCTTTCAGGGGTACTATAAGATTTGGTAAACGAGGAAAATTGTCTCCACGATTTATTAAGCCGTATGAGATTCTTGAGAAGATAAGCAATCTTGCTTATCGACTCGCCCTTCCTCCATCCTTGTCCGGTATTCATGATGTTTTTCATGTTTCGATGTTGAAGAAGTATCAGCCTGATGTATTGCATATTATCCACGTTGATGAAGCTGAACTCGATGACACTTTGAGTTATTTTGAACAACCGATTCAGATTCTGGATAGGAAAGAAAAGCAACTCCGAATGAAGACCATTCCATTGGTGAAGATTCAATGGAGTCGGCACGGAGTTGAAGAAGCGACATGGGAAGTTGAAGAAGACATGAGACAGAGATTTCCTTATTTGTTCCACTGATGTGAGTTCTTATTCAGTTTTCTGTTATTCTTTATTCTTATGAGTATACAGACTGCATATCTATATTGTTTATGAATTCGAGGACGAACTCATGTCTTAGTGGGGGGAGAAATGTAAGGCCCAGGATTATTTAATTTAATCCGGGATTATTTAATGTAATACGAGATAATTTAATTTTAATCCGAGTATATTTAATTTGGGAATATTTAGAGTTTTGATTTAAATTCTAATATTCTTAAATTATTTAGGATTGAAATTAAATTAAAATAAGGACCGGAGACCAAATTGCAAATATTAAAGAATTGAGGGACTAAACGGCAATTTTGATTGAATTTATCAGATTTTAGTTGATGTCTCAACATGTAAACGTGTACTTTCCTTAGAAAATTCAGAATTTCAAAACAGAGAAGTCGAGACCCTCTCTTTTCATTTGATTTTTGATTTTCAAATCGCCGTATCGTTTGATCCGATCGTCCGATTTTGATTCCGAAAGGTGTTTTGGAATCCTTGAAACGAGGGCTTCGATCTAGTGTAAGTTTTTACTTCTTTCGACATGGTTTGAAGTTCGAAAGTTGGTAGATATCAGATATTGATGATATGTATATGTTCTTCGACGTTTATGTATTTCGATATCGAAACCGTCTTGAAAGTTCATGTTGTTTGTACTTAATCCTGATTTTTAGCTTGTGTTCAATGGTTATAGCTGCTGTTATCGTGCTATTTGAATTGTTATGGCTGATATTAATTGTATTCGAAGTCGGAAATGGTTTCGATATTTCGTCGGTTACCGAGTTTCAATCGCTACGCCGTCGATTAGAGTTTTGAGACTGTTTTGATAGCCTATGTCTGAGTTGAGATGTTTGTTTAGATTTTATTGATGTTATATAATTTTTATTCTTCAGTTTCAGTTGAGTTTTGAAGGCTAACGACTCCATACTCTGAGTTGAATCGAAGAAGAAGAAGAAGAAGTTGAGGTTTGAAATGAAAATGATTGATGATCTATGGATGGTTTTGATTCGATTTTGATAGGATGGAATTGAACGAAGTTTGATATGTGTCTTTGATATTATATTTCAGATTGGAAGTGTTCAGAACCAAGATATACGAAGGTATAATGACGACACCGCGAGTCATGGATTTTGAAACTCAAGATCGATTATTCTTGAGTTGTCCCGCCAAAACCACATACTTGTGTTTGTGTTGATTTGATTTTGATGTTGTTGATCCATCCCAGGTAGTGGATCTTTTAGTTTGAGTCGATATGATTACGATATGATATTATATTGAATTGATTCAATGCCAAGATCTGAGGCGATCTTATTTTCTAGTCAAGAATGACTACGATAGATGGATATCAATGTCAAGATTGTTTACGAATCTTGATGGCAAACGACGTTATATGAATCAATTCTTAATCGATATATGTGTTATTTACTCTATTGTTGAGTCGTTTATAAATAGAGTTCATATGATTTCTTTAACGCTTTATATATGTCGATTATACTGGGAATGATTTCTCACCAAAGTTATCCGGTTGTTGCTTTGTTTTGTATGTGTGCATGGCAACAGAGGGGGCAGGAGCTGGTCAAAGACAACATTGACAGCTTGGGAAAGCGTTTAGCACGTGAGGACTCGGGTTTAGCTGAAAATATGTACCTTAGATAACATCAAACTTGTTATGGAACTTAAGACTTGTAGTACACATTTTGATACTTTGTGTAGCTTGTGGTTAATGCCATGTTAATGTTCCGTTTGATGTAAGAAAAACATGGATTTTTGTTTAATAATTGATACTATCAGTATATGCATGTTTCCAGATTGTATAACATGTTTAGAATCCATGTATGGTGATGAATTATGCCAAGTTCAAAGTTTTGACAACAAGATTTATTTTTGCAGATTGTCTGGGCAGAGTGGCCGCTCGATCGGTAGGATTTCACCGATCGAGCGAGGTCTATTTTGATTGAACAGAAACTTTATTTTTCTTGCTCGCTCGATCGGTAAGATTTGACCGATCGAGCGAGGCCAAATTATGCTCAGACCCGAGAAGTTGATTTGCTAGCTCGCTCGATCGGCGGAGTTTGCCCGATCGAGCGAGGTGCAATATTTTAAAAAAAAAATTATTTGATTTGAGTATTCTTTTAAATACATGATTAATTGTTTATTAATCGTTAATTGCTCTAATATTAGATTAGCAACCCGAGGTCCCCACAATTATTGAAGGTGTTTAGGAATTGAGATTAGCACCCGAGGTCCCCACAACAGGTGGTATCAGAGCGAAAAGTTCTTGGACTCAGATAGAAGTTGAGCGGGGTAGATTGAGTCACATGCATTTACGGTATTGCATGATTATGCTTTACTTGAATTGCGAAATTATATGTAAACATGATTTATTGATTGAACACTGCTTGCTCTACTGATATGAGAAATACATGCTTATATGCTGAGATGCATTCATGATTTATTGTATTTATAAGAGTAAGTGAATTCATTACAAGCATGTATTATTTGAAATCATAAGAATTAGCAAGCATGTGTTATATTCAGAAGCATGAGATTATATGTATGTTATACTGAATTGTATTTCATAATCTCTGCATTATATATTGCTTCTGTTATAAAGTAAGACAGATTTTGCCGACAGAACAAGTACCTCAGACAGAACAAAGAAGTGTTGTAGTATGTTTTGAACTGATAGATAAAAAGATTGCACAGAGGAGGATGTTAGATGAAAAACTTCAAAGTTATTAATCACCAACTCAGAAAGATACAGAATATGCTATGTCTAGAAAGGTTTTAGATAGAGAGCTAGATCAGTTGTTCAAGTGAAGAATATTCAGATGAACATAGAACCAGCCTGATTATATATCAACTCCATGCCTTAGCAAGAAGTTGGTGGATTGTGAAGAAAAGATAGCTGAAGAGTCGAGGTACTAAAATGGTTTGGCAGGTAAAAAAAACAGAATAGTTTCTTTCTATATTTGATAGAGAAGATAGAAAAACAGAATTTGCAGAACAGAAGCATAACAACTTGAATGAGTTGATTGAAGCCAATGACAGAATAAAGAAACCACGAACCGGTTGTATGAGGCAGAATTGAATTTTATTCACGCCTCTATAATTGAGAAAACTATGATCATCACCTCCACTAAAGATTCCATAGCATTATAGCTATGAAGCAATAGATAGTGACAACAGAAGCAAAGATTGATTTAGCCTAAGGGCCAGTAAATGAAGAAAAATGAGAATAGCTACACTCACTAACACAGATCAAAAGGAAATTCGAATGACAGATAATCTCATAGGCAATAAGCAAGTACAGAAGATTGGGCTCAAGTTGTATCAGATAATAATATTGAAGGTAAGTGAGTTAATTCTAGTTAACATGTTTATATCTTGATTGCATAGCATACATTCATAGATCATTGATTTGTTATGCTACAATCTTTATCTGTTGAGCCTTTATTAATTGTATTTGCTGAGATTTTTCCTTTGAGTAGATGGAACGCATTTGAAAGATTAAACAGAAAAGATAAAATACAGATTTGAGAAAATAAGATTGACTTTGATAATCTAAGATTTGGGTATTAAGCTAAGATGCATTATAAATATTAATGCAATAACTGAGTACCAGTTAACAGTTGATTGTTTTCCGTGCAGTGATTAAGTTTGATCAGCAATAGAAATGATTAGAGATTTATGATATGAGTTTCAAAATGTACGATTTATTTTATTCGGTACTAGTTATATCAAGATTAATGTAGAAGAGTGTCGGAAGAATTCTAGTAGATGTACCAGACCAGTATAGAATTAACTTAGAATTGACAGATCTGTCAGTGGTTAGACTGTACAAAAATATTCAGATAAAATATTCCGACCTTTCTACGCAATGAAAAGAGTTATAGTGAGTGGTGTTTAGTACGAATATTTTATGACAACTCGTATAGAAAAGCACTACTTGAACTGAAGAACTCCAGAAACAGCTAGAAGATTGATGAATGAAGAATTATCCTAGTACCGAATTAATTATTAATTCTATAACAATGAATTAAGTTGAAAAGATGATATTCGAATATTGTCAATTGAGAATTAATTGATAAACTCATATCAACAGAGAATAAAAAAATCAGTTACAGTTGAGTCTTTTTTTCAATTTTTCTAATGCTATTACATCATAAAAATTATGATTCTTGAATCTCTTGATATCAATTATGAGGTTTGTTATTCGCCTCGATCGATTTTGATTAACTCTTATTTCTTTGCAAGAGTCTGATTTGATTTACTCGCTTTAAGTTTTGATATGTAAGTGAGTTGTTTTCACTATACAGATTTTTTCATTCAGAATAATTGATTTTGGATGACCTTGACTTGAGCGAGTTCTTTTGATTTGAAATTTGAGAATTGTTGATAATTTAATGTGTATATTCAGTGTATTTTGAAGTCTTTGGCTCGTAACTGATAGAAATTTTGTTTTAGAGTATCAGCAAGATATATGAATTGATTGCATGAGTTGTTATTAATTGGGAAATAGAAAGAAGGAATTAGATAATTGTTTGATCGATTGGATACAGATCTGTAATTTTTGTACCTTTTGTGCTTGAGTTTCTAGACAGATACTCAAACAATCAGAATTGTTGCAATCCAAGCTAAGCTAGATTGGTTTGGAAAGATGAAAGCAACATTGATATTAGATCAAGCAATGAAAATTCGATTGAAAACGCTAAATTAAGATATGAGACAAGACAGCAGATCAGAACAGATGAATTTTGCGGTGAATAATTGTTTGAGTATGCCAGATGTTCTAGAACTGAGAAATCAGATTTTGAACAAGGTATACTACAACAGATGTAATATCCATCCAATTGTTCGAAAAATGTATAAATTACATGTATGAATTACTTGGAAATCAGTATTGGTGAAAGAAAATGAAAGCATATATGACAAAATTGACATTACCAATACTACATTTTTAGTAAAAGAAGCAGAAAAAAAAAAACCAAGTAGTCCATATAACAGTTTATTTACTTATGAGTTGCAAGAAGATCAACTTTTCGAAAGATTTTAGGTCGAAACTACTAAAATCGTCATGATTTTGCGATTTTGATTGTAGTATATTTTGACAGATTCAATAATATGATGTATGAGATGCGATACAAACATAAAGAGATAGTTGTTAAGAAGTTAACCAGATGATAAGATTACAGGAATGATTGAAGTCTATTGTCAAGATAGAGAATTTAGATTTGTTTTTCAGATTGTGGCACTGATTGTGAGATGTTTTGAGTCTTTGGTTGTCTGAGATTTCATTACACCATTCTCTGATTCATGGACTGTCAGATGTGACTATCAAATTAGTATTGGTTTCCTTAGTATATCATAGACCCAATTCTAAAGTACCTGCAACATACTTCAAAATTATTTTTACAGCTTTCATATGTGTGACTATAGGATCAGATTGATATCGAACACACAAACACACACTGAACATAATATCAGATCGACTTGCACTCAAATATAGCAGACTTCAAATTATGCTTCTATGCGGAGTTTTGTCAAAACTGTCCGCAACACTGTCTTTGCACAGTTTTTCATTCATTCCCATTGGTGTTTTCATATGTTTAGCATTATCAATATAGATCTTCACTACAAGAAACAAGGCGAAAGACAACGCTATTTTCGCGTTGTTAATGTCACCGAAAAAGCGTTGTCGTAGCCAGTGATGTAAAAAAACCACGCTAAAAAACAACGCGGAAAAAGCATTGTCGTTTCTGTTAAAGACAACGCATAAAAAGCGTTGTCGTTTTATAAGAAGACAACGCATAAAAAGCGTTGTCGTTTCTGGTAAAGACAACACATAAAAATTCTTTTTGTTTCTGGTAAGACAACACATAAAAAGCGTTGTCGTTTCATAAAAAGCATTGTCGTTTTTGGTAAAGACAACGCATAAAAAAACGTTGTTTTTTTTAAATAAAAAACAAAAAAAAATTAAATCACAAATTTTCAATATTATAAATCACTCAAAATTCAAAAATTTATAAAATAAAATTTAATATATAATCTTCAAATATTATATATCATTAAATATAAAAAATAATCGAATTCTAAATCAATGAACACTAGGAAGAAACTACGTATTAATCTCGAAAAACTTTTATTCTTCCCTTCAGCACATGTTAGCGTCTCGATCTTTCATAAAATCCGCAACAATCTATTTTTCTTTAATTTGTATCTTCATACTGTAAATCATTAAAAATAATAACAAACAAACATAAAATAAATATGAATAGATAAAAATAAAAAATAAACTTAAATATTGAAACTTAATTACAATTTACAGAGAAGAGAGAATGAGACCTCGCGAGATTTACCCCAAAGCTAACCATAAGCACGCCTATATATCTCAACTTTTGAGTACTCCACTCCATACCTTTCTCAAATCTCCCTGTAAATCAAGATGCAACAATAGATTTCAATAAAATATGAAACTTAAATCCAGAACAGAGCAAGGAGGCACAAAGTCCACTCAAATACATAAATATAAATTTGTACACAGTGCTAAAAGGAATTAAGGAAAGCAGATTGAGTACAAAAAATTTATTTATAAAACGCAATGCAAGCATGCATTGGACTAAATTTTGGCTATATTAGTTCTCATATTTCCTCACAGATTTAAATTATAATAAGATTTTCTTGGCACAACTAAAAATTAAAATAGAAATGAATTCACAGCAGTGGAAATAATTTATCTACAAGAATAAACCATTTACATTTACAACACAAAAAAAAGACAAACCCATAGCAGCAATCAAGACCATATCCTAAATCATGAGTTGAAAACAGAAGATGTGTCAAAGGCAACGAAAACTAGGAATTTTTAAACGTTGCTGTCAAATACCTTGTCATTCTCCAGTTTTACCACATAAATATATAACCATACATACAAATTATTGTCTCTTGATTTAAAATTAGAAAAGAAACAAAGCAAGAGGCTAACCTAAAGTAGCTACTTCTCTATCAGTTGATTTCACAGTTCTGCACATCTGCAAGTTGAAAGAATGTAAAACCCATTTGTATCAGAGAAGAAAATGGTGGTATTCTAAACCCAAGAATTTGTGCAGATATCCTTGTGTCATGATATTTGATTAATCAAATATTTAATTTTGGAGCAGTAAAAAGAAGGTAAAAGGATCGGAGTGAAAAAAACAACAACAATGGGGTTTGGGTATTTGATTAATCAACGAACAATTTACCTCCTTCTCTTTGGATTTTTTCTCATCAGGTTTATTCCACTTGGAAAAAAACAAATATTTTGATCATCTATAAAATAAATCGAATGTGCGTAGCTAGGTCTATGAAATTTGTGTTGCCATTTCTCTGTTTTTATTAAACATGAACCAAAAATTTTCAAAATATTGAATTGAATGGTTTGTGGGAACTTAATTGTGAACAAAGATATAGTCTACTCGCTTGGGATTTGTGTGGTAAGAAGTTCATTACCATTTTGATTCAAGAAGCCTAAGTCGTAAGACGTTATTCCTAAAATATGTGAACTCCCATTCTGCCAATCTGCTAGAAAATGCAAATCAGAAGACATAATTACTTAACTTACTGCTCAAAGAGACCTGGGAAAGGCCATAGCTTCCAGAAGCACGAGGCATGATGGTGTTTAATAGTATTAATAACTCTAATCCCATGAATATATCATAAGATTTCTACTTTTGATTTTTTTTAATTCACAGAGCATCTTATAATTATCATGAATTGCAAAGCAACCATAGAATAGAGCTCTAAACTATGAAAAATCTCATTGTTAAGCATACACTCACTGGTGACTTCACTTTCTCTGTGGTTTTAGCAGATTTCTTGAGTGTGGCACCTTTCTTTCTTTCAGCTGTTTTTTTCTGTTTCTTTGCCTGAAATTTATCAGATGTCTAAATTAGAAACGAAAAAGAACATAAGCACATAATAAAGAAGGAATGAGAAATTACATTTACATATTCTTCATTGATAGCTTCCCATAAAATCCTTTTATAATGCATCTCCTCCTTGGTGTTAAGATATCTAAGAACCTAAACAACATTAAACATAAGGACCATTCATATGCTCACACTAATTCAGAAATGGGTACCAATAGAAACTTGAAAAAAATGATTTATTTGAAAGTGACTTTAAAAATATTAGATATAAAATAAGAATTTATCGAAAGAGACAAAATGAACTTGGAAGTTGGAACATAAGTTGTATAAATGGATGCATATATTTAGCTATTGCTGCAAACAGTATATAACTTGTTGGAGTGGGAGGCAAAATTTTTGGTTATTGCCACCGGTAAAAGACTTGGATGGAATAAAAAAAAATATTAAAACAGAAGGCAAAAACCTTTCTAACAACAACATAATCCCCAATTTCCAAGCTCAGTTTCTTCCCTGATGTGGCATCAAAAGCATGTATTGCCTGCAAAAACAAGAGCAAGGACCTAGAAATAAGATAAACTGCAGTGTGTTATAAGATCTCTATTCCATCTATAAATAACATTTTTACATGCCTCAACCAAGAAATACATAGTTCTCTCTGAAGTGTGATTGAGAGGAGCGACAGGTGGAGCAGCCTCCTTTCTTTGTTTCTCTGAGACCATCCATAAAAAACACATATAATCACATCAGTAGTACCATAATACATAATCTATAGAATAGAAGGAGGAAAATACACACCTCGGTTTCAATAATACCAAGAATCATAGCAACTCTTTCATGATAAATCCTTTCACCTTCAACCTACAAATGAAAAACTCACTTAAATGTATGATATTGATCAAGAAATCTGATTCATTACTAATAACTATGTTTTATATGCATATTTTATGTCTATTTTGCGTGCATTCTTATGTTTTTGTTATTGTTTTATTTAGCTTTAGCATGTTTAATTCATTTATCTGCATAATACTCTTCCTGGACCTTTTTGTTGGAAAACTCGGGAAAAAACAGAAATTTGAACAGAACAGGTCTCGCTCGAGCGAGACTTGAGCCCGCTCGAGCGAGCGAGAGGTGCCACGAAATCTTGAGAGACAGAAGACTGCTCGCTCGAGCGAGCGAGGCGAGAAAAGGATTTCTTTGGAACAGAGAAGTGCTCGCTCGAGCGAGCGATGCGTGCAGAGCTTTTTAAAAAGAAAATTTTTGCTCGGGAAGGATACTATCTTTTGAAGACCTTGAGCATATAAATATCAATCTATTCATCAGAATAAGGGTTACACAAACCAACATCATCTTCCATTCTTCTCTTCTTATTTTTATTTTATTTTTGATATTTGATTGATGTTTTGGAGTAAAAAAATTTGTTCTTGAATTATGTTGAACTTTGAGTAGTTTTATTTCTTCGATCAAGTCCACGTGATTGGGCCAGACAATTTATGTAGAAAACTTGATGGTTTATTCAAGAATTTTCAGACTTGATTTTATTTTATTGATTATCGAATTTATATTTGTCTTGTGAATTTCCTGGCCAGTTATTTTCTTGCATGTTAATTGATTCCAATTCGACAGAGGAGGTTTCGATTTTGATCACTTCGATAATTAACATATTGTGAAACCAACTAGAAATAGAATTTGGTTTCATTATGCGGTTTGGGTGTAAACTAAATTTTCACGGTTCATCATGCATTCAAATTTGATTAGAATTACGAAAGATTAATCCGTCAATATTTGAATAGGTTTGATTGTTCTAGAAATAGTCCTTAGAATAATTTAGGAAAATTCCCGTGAATTAAGATTAAGTCTGATGTCTTAAATCGACTACTTGTTACAAGAATTGTCTCGTACCTATGTGTGTCCTTGATCGAACTTTTTCCAATTCGAATTTTAATCTAAAAATTTTCTGCTGCGTCTTTATTTAGTTAAAATTTAATTTCAATTTAGTTTCTTAGTTAAAATTCTAAAAATCGCTCTTTTTGATTAGTCTAGATTAAGTAGAAGTAAATATATTCTGGTAGTCATAATTATACAGTCCCTGTGGGTACGATATCTGATTTTAATCATTTTACTATTATTTGACCTGGTACGTTTGCCAGTAGAATTTATTCACACCGATTTAAGCGGTCAATTACCACAAGGAGATTCTACTTTTGAGATAATACCATTGCAACACAACCTGAAACATCAATTTTCTATTCTAGTATGATAATCTACCAGTTAACAGTTTTCTCGTTCATAGAGGTTTTCTTAATCTGCAACTCAACCTCAACCTCAAGTATCAAGTTTCTCTTCTACTCACGTAATATCATTGTCAATACTCATTAAAAAAAACAGATAAGTGCATTGTGTGTGCATATTTTGGTGTTGTTTTTAGGTTTATTTGTCATGCATTCATTTGGTTTCACGTGTGTTTTTATGTGTTTTATTTATAAATTATTTCATACATGTGTAATTTATTCTCCGGGTTGATTTTTGTAGGAATTTGTGAAGAACTCATGATTTTGTGTCAAGAGAAGAGCCGCAAGAATGAATTACGGAGCAGTCATGGTCCAAAATTCATTTTTATTGATAGAGAGATGCAAATCCGATCTCCACCATTCAAAATTCATTTCAAGATGTTATGAAGCTTGTGTCCAAATTTCAACTCGATCCGACTGTTAGAACTCAAGTTATAAATTTTTCAAGATTTATGCGCGAGCTGGAATATTTTAATGAAGAGATGGCAGAAGAAGGCTCGCCCCAACGCACAAATAGCGAGCCTGGAGCAGCGTGAAAAAAATAAAACAGAAGATCTCTCGCCCCAGCGCATGTTTGGTCACCCTAGCGAGACGGCGTGCAGACTTTTAATTTTTGAAAACTCTTATTCGTGAAGGATGCAATCTTTTGAAGATTTGGGCCGTATAAATAGGCTTTTAATCATCACATGAAGGGTTCCAAATTCACGCACAACGCAAACGCAAGGCGGCGGCTAGGAGCGGAGAAGATTTATTCACTTTTTCTTCTTCTGTTCTTTTTTTTTATTATTTTTTTGAATTCTAGTTTTAATTATTGAGTAGTTTTTCTTCAACCAAGACAGCGTGATTGGGCCGAACAAATTCATGTAGAAAACTTGGATGTTTATTTGGGATTTTTCAGACTTGATTTTATTTTATAGATTGTTAGATTTATATTTGTCTTGTGAATAGCTTGATCAACGGTTTTCTTGCATGTTAATCGATTCCAAGTCGACAGAGGAGGTATTGATTTCGATCACTTTGATAATCAACGCATGGTAAAACCGACTAGAAATAAAATTTGGTTTCAGTGTGCGGTTTAGGTGAATACTGAATTCTCACAGATCTTCATGCATTTAAATATGATTAGAATTACGAAAGATTAATCCGTCAATATTTGAGTAGGTTTGATTGTTCTAGAAATAGACATTTGAACAAGTTAGGAGAATTCTCGTGATCTAAGATTTAAATCTAAGTCCTGAATTAACTACATGTTACATGATTTATTTGGTACCTACGTGTGTCTTGATTGTCTCGTTTTAATTAAATTTTCCTTTCAACTATTTTAATTCTTATTTCTTAAGCATTTTTTATTTTAAATTCTTATTTTATTTAAATCAAACCGCTCTTTATGATGTAAAATAATTAATTCTTGAGAATTGACTACAGTCTCTGTGAGATCGATACTTGGACTCTCTGTCCACTTTACTATTACTTGACCTAGTGCACTTGCTAGTAAATATCGAATTAAGCGGTCAAAATCCTACGCCGAAACAAATTACAAATTGAAGGGGAAAAATTAACCTACAATTCAGTGTCAGAATCCTGCCATTGCTTGTCGAGAACCGCTGCAGATATCACCCATCTTTTCCATTCCTCCCTATCAAACCCAATAATCCTAAATTTTTTTGATCAACCAATTTCCACAAAGCCAACACATAATTTAACTAATTCACCCCTTAGTGGAACAAATATCAAAGTAAACAAAATTTTGAAAAAATAAAAACTAAATCATAATATAAAACTAAACAAGCTTCCAAATTTCCTATAGAGCATTTATCACCCGGACTATATCCTAATAACAAATGCATCAGACTTACAAAGAAACTACTAGCGATCCTAACAAGTACGGCAAAAGGTACCATTGTACAGCTCACAGCACGCCCGCACATTGGCTGCCAAGTGAGATGTCAGCCGTGCTCCGGCCATTACATTATGCAGTGGCATCAGCGATTGAGTGCATCCCAATTCCCCCAGCTGAGATGCATATGGTAAATGGAATTACACAGCAGGATAAGAAATAGATCACAATCAGGGATGCACCAAAAAAATGAACAAGAAATTGAACTAAGCGTGAGAATGTGGGATAACTCAATTGAATTGGACTAAAAGATAATTACGTTCAGAAAAGCTCAAAAATTATAAAATTGAATACCCCAAGATCATAAGCAGCATAAGCCATCCAAGTCCTAGACCTTATGGCCCCAGATAATTACGTTCTGAGCAATGGCACTGATGGGCATGTGTTGATGTCACAAAGCCCTAGACCTTATGGCCACCGCCACGTCGCCGGAGTCTCCAAGTACCAGAGCAAGGTTTCGGACCGCGAATAAGCTCGTCGACTACAAGATGTCCCTCATCAAGGCCTTTTTCAAGCTCGTCAACTACAAGATTTTTGCGACTAAGCGGCAAAAATCGCGAATGATGGAAAAGCAGTAGTTGGAATCGAAAGAGGGAAAAAATGAGATGGAGAAATCGCGACAAGGGTTTGGGGATTTTGGGTTTATTTTTTCAACGTGAAGGGTTGGGTATATGTATTTTAAGTTTTATTATTATTATTATTTAAATTTTTAAAAAAAAAAAGATTCATCCACAACTCTTTTTAAAAAGCGTTGTTGTACATAGAAAAAGACGCTCAAAGACAACGCTTTTTAAAAAAAGAGTTGTCTTTGATTATTATAAAATATATATAGACAACGCTTTTCACTAAAAGCATTGTAATTTAAAAACAATAACGATGTTTGTAAAAAGCGTTGTCTTTTAAGTGTTGTGTTTGAACATTTTTGTTGTAGTGCTTCTTCACCAAATTCTTAGCATATTTGCTTTGATACAAAAAGATTTCATCATTCATTTGTTTTACTTGTAATCCTAATAAGTAAGCAACTCAACAACCATGCTCATTTCAAAGGTAGTAGACATGCACATAACAAATTCATTCACAAGTTTTTGAGATGAAGCACAAAAAATTATGTCGTCAACATAGATTTGGCAAATAAGAAAATAATCCTTGTACTTTTTAAACAAAGAGTGTTTTGTCTACCTCACTACTTTTGAAGGCAATGTTGAACAAATAATCAGTAAGCCTACCATACCAAGCACGAGGTGCTTGTTTCAATCTATATAAGGCCTTATTCAACTAATAAACATGATCAAGACTATGTGGATCTTCAAATTTGTATGGTCCGAAAATATTAACTAATTAATTATGGAATTTAAGATTTAAATTTCGAATATGAAAAAATATGAATTTGAGAATTTATGGAATTAGAGATTTAAATTTCGGGTCGAAAATATTTAATTTGAGGATTTTCGGATTTTAAGATTTTAATATCCGAAATTCTTAAATTAAAAGATTAGAATATTTGAATTGATTATTTATGGGATTTAAGATTTAAATTCCGAGTTTCAGAAATTAAAGAAGATTTAATTAGAAGGTGAAACTCGAGTAGGAATCGAATTGTAATTATCGAAGTTTCAGGGGTAAAGTCCAAGATTATTTAATTTTAATCCGAGATTATTTAATTTGATAATTTTTAGAGTTTATAATTAAATTTTAATATTCTTAAATTATTTAGGATTAAAATTGAATTAAATCTCTTGTCGGAGATTAATTTGCAATTATGCCAAAGTTCAGGGGCCAAAGTGCAATTTCCCTCGGAAAGTGGAATCACACGTGTATATATATATATATATATATATATATATATATATATATATTGGGATGCATGTTTTTTCCTTTAAACATCCGAATTGGGACAGTAGGCATCGAGAAAGGGAGGAAGAAAGAACCCCAGGGCTGATTTCTTTTATCCAAGCTTCGGTGTTTGTTATCCGCCAGTTAGAATTTCCGATTGATCGTATATTTGCGATCACGGCTTCGAGTGCTACGTTTTGACGTAAGTTTTATGAAGTTCTACCAAATTTGAATTTTGAGATGTTGTTAGAATTAAGATTTAATTGTTTAAACATGTTCTAGTATATACGACGATAGCATATCTAAGACGGATCGAGAAAAGATCGTCGTTTGGACATGTTTTTGAATTTTTGGAAATTTTATAAAATTCTGAAAAATATGGTCTGTTTATCACGTGTATGACTTGATGAATTGGTGATGATATAATGGTTAAATGATAGTATTATTGATGTTTAACTGTTTGGAATTGCCGACTTCGAACTGTTATGCCGTCGGTTTGCATTTTAAGTCGATTTCAGATATAGAGTGAACTTAGAAATGCATATCAGATTTGATAATGATATTATGCATATTTTACACTTCATTTCAGTTGGAAATTGAAGTTATCGAAGTTGAGTCGTTGAGTTCGAGCCGTTTGAATATTGAATAAGAAATGAGAGCAACAAAGAGCGAGTTATCAAGATTGTGAAGAGCAGAATTTTGATAGTTTGTGACTGATCAAGACTTCACGAGTTCAGATACTTGAATCAGAATAAAGGTATGAATAGACATTAAATAAGATGGAAAGAGTAACTTGAGATCGGTTATGAGTATCGAGTTTCCTAAAATCACATACTTAAATGTTTATGAGCTTTTATATGATTTAATTGATATTTTAACCTTGAATGATTATTGAATAATGGGTTCAAGATGTTTTACAGTATTTGTATGGTTTGATGCATCAAGATTATGTTGCATTCATCTTGAACCATACCTTGAAAAGCATAGAAGGCTGATTGGCCTAGATTGCGAAATGACGTTTGGAGAGCTATAGTTGAGTGGCATGGATTGTAGATTCACTTCCAGAGCTAGATGACTCACTATAGTTGCACCAAAGTTAGGGGAATTGAGTTATTTGACGCCACCTCGATTGGGAGAGTCGGTGGTCTGTTAAAGATTTTATTTTCCCAGGATCCCAAGAACTAAGATTTATTGTTATCAGATGTGATAGCTTATTCCTTGAAACATTCATTGCATTTATGCATTAACCTAGAGATTTTTATGGTTTAAAATATGCGTTTATAAATGCTAGAATGTTATTGTATTCCATTCAATATGTGAATGTGTTTATATGATTAGTATGTGAGATTGTTGTAGATGAACATTTATACTTTTAGAATTAAGAATCGAATATGCTTTTATGATTTACATGTTCTTACATGTTTGTGAAATAAGATTATTATGAGATATAGAATAATTATGCTTAAATGATGTATATGCATGTCGTTCATACTGGACTTATTCTCACCGGAGTTATCCGGCTGTTGCTTTGTTTGTATGTGTGCATTGCATCAGGTTGGGCAGGAGCTGGTCAGACTTGACAGGGATAGCTCGAGATTGAAAGATTAGACGTGGAGATTCCGGGTTAAGAGCTAGAGATGTTTATAAGTTGCTGTCAAATGCATGTTTCGAAGGTGTTAGATTAGTCTGAGATCTGAAAACTTAGACTTGAGTTTATTGTATTGCACCTTGGAAACATGTATGAGATTCTATACTTTCAACTTCATGTTCTACCTTGAATCATGTGTTTAGATCTTAGAATGGATTTGAGATTCTAAATGTTGGTACACATCAGAAATGCATGGGACCGCTCTATTTAACATCCTAGTAACTTTGAACTTTGTGGTAGTCTTTGGTAATTTTTGTAAATTTATACACCGACCCATCTTGGTAGAATGAGCATAACTTTTTACTGATAGTTCTGATTAGAGTGAGGTTGAAGGAATTTGAAATCCAAGAAAGAGATCTACAACTTTCATGTTGAGCATTTTTCCTAATTCTATGCGCATGTGTTCGGCCAGAGCAACTCTCGCTCGAGCGCATGTAGGCGCGCTCGAGCAAGACACTTGCCTTTGAAAAAAAAATTAGTTGTTTGATTCTTTTGTATACTTGTACACATTATTATTGAAGGTGTTTTGTTGGAACGCGGTGTTCTCCGGATCGAAAAAGAAAGTGATACCCGGCACGGCAGAAGTTTTAAAATTTTTATATGGAACGATTCCATATGGGTATCAAATTCCTACGATTAAAATTGATAACATAAAATTTAAACAATATAAATTTTACCTTAAAATCTCGAAGCGAGATTATGGACACCAACAGATTAAACTGCTCTTGTTGTATATCCCAGGAACTGATGAACGAACGTTTCTTCAATCAGGTCCACGAACAGAAATTTAATCCCTCTGATAGACTGCACTAGAAAATCTATCAGAAGTTTCTACGAAGAGAAAATTAACAGATTTGATCTGTTAAACCAGACTGCAAATTCGAAATTCACAGGCTGGATTTTTCGAACAGAGAGAGGAGAGGGGGCGGCCACACCTAGAGAGAAAAACTAGGGTTTTCGAAAATTTTGTGACCAGTTGTGTGTAATTTCTGTACTGCAATAACTTATTTATAATGTGGGCTGCTAACAGCTTAGGCCCATTAGTCATAAGTTCAAGCCTGACAAGCAAAGCCCGCATGTTCAGAAATTAATATAAAATTCATCGTGACTCAGATTGATAAACCAATTTCACCAATGTGCACAGAAACCATTTCTGCATCTTTTAAAGTCAAGATAAATTTTCTGAATCCGAATTCAGTGGTTTCCAAAAATGTCCATCACTATGTCATTTTAGGAAATCTTACTCCCTCTACTTTTAAATAAGAAGTCCCACTTCTTTATTCACTAAATTTAACTCTTTAAATTTAATTATCTCAACGGGGATTAAAAATCCATTACTTGTGTGACCCTTAATGGTTCAGGGATACAGCTAGTCGTGGGCTCACAACTCCTTGTGACTCGGAACAACAATTTCCGACTTGCCCATCGAATCATGGTAAGAGCGCCTAGCAACATCGCCCCATGATTCCCTAGGTATCACTGATAGTGCCTGCAAGAACCAATAGATTTTGGTTAGCGTACAGTATGGTCCCTTCATCCATATATCCCGATCGAATCAACAACCACTGGTAAATCGAGAGTCGTTCGAGATTCGATAACTATGCATTACATCTTGGAGATCAAATAGTGACATCGCATGTGTTACTAGGAATACCAAGTAACCTAAAACACATCATGTACTCTGGCCAGAGATTCGTCACACTAATATCTCCTCATATCGCATAGGATATCCACACTTGCAAGTATGTGGTGAATCCTTGACAACAAAGTATCGACTCCTATATGTGTCGTAACTGCACCCAATCCCGACACCTGATGACCCCAATAGAGTCGGTAAACGAGTCAAAGTACAGTACTAGCATATAGAGTCTCAATGATGTGTCAAGTAGTAAGGACTAATGGTGTACAACCAAAACCGCGGACTTTATCCACTCGATAAGTGATAACCACTTGGAAAGTCCGGATAGGGTAGTTCGATCATTCATCATATGAATATCCATTTGCATTCTTTGAACATCTATATGTTCCATACCAATGAAACATGGTACTCGGCATCGCAAATTCTAGTCTCAATCTCGAGCGATCCTTATCCTTATTAACGGACGGCTCAATCGACTAGGAACTGTTTAGAATATACAGTGATTATAAGATGTGTTTCATGATAGCCATCCCCATGTGCTACCACATCTTACATACACTATAGTATATTCAAGGTCTTCATCTAAACATCTTATAGTATGTCACAACATAAAAATATGATAAAATATAAAGTAAATGCCATTATAAAAGTGTAAATTATATTAAACAAAAGATTGTTTATACATAGAGTCATAAAAGCCCTTAGCCACAAGTTGGCTCACCGGGCACCCACTCTTTCAATCTCCCACTTGTCCTAAAGCCAACTAGTCATACTACGTAATCTCATTGCTTCGCGATGTTTGTCAAATAATGGTCCTGGCAAGGGCTTAGTAAGTGGATCAGCGATATTGTCTGCAGAGGCCACTCTCTCGACAGTGATGTCTCCTCTTTCCACGATCTCCCGGATGATGTGGTATTTCCTCAGTACGTGTTTGGATCTTTGATGAGACCTTTGTTCCTTTGCCTGAGCAACGGCACCCGTGCTGTCACAGTACACCGGGACTGGACCAACAGCTTTAGGAATAACGCCCAACTCTTGGACGAAAATTCTTCATCCAAACGGCCTCTTTAGCAGCAGCTGATGCCGCAATGTATTCTGTCTCAATGGTGGAATCCGTTGTTGTGTCCTGCTTGGAACTTTTCCAAGAGACAGCACCGCCATTGAGCATGAACACAAATCCAGAGGTTGACTTCGAGTCATCCACGTCACTTTGGAAGTTAGAGTCGGTATAGCCTTCCAATTTCAGATCTCTTCCTCCATAAACCATGAATACATTCTTAGTTCATCTCAAGTACTTAAGAATATCCTTCACGGCTTTCCAATGCATTTGACCGGGATTGGCTTGATATCTGCTCGTGACACTCAGAGCAAATGCCACATCCGGTCTGATAGATATCATCCCATACATGATACTCCCTATAGCTGACGCATATGGTATGTGTGTCATTTTCTCTATCTCTTCGTCAGTCTTGGGACACATAGACTTGGATAGAGAGACTCCATGACACATAGGTAGATTTCCTCTCTTGGACTCATCCATAGAAAACCTTTTCAATATGGTGTCGATGTAGGTTGCTTAAGTGAGTCCTATCATTCTCTTAGATCTATCTCTATAGATCTGTATCCCTAGAATATAGGATGCCTCACCCAAATCCTTCATCGAGAATCTCCCTGATAACCATATCTTTGTTGACTGCAACATCCCTACGTCATTCCCAATGAGTAGGATGTCATCAACATAAAGCACTAAGAACGTCATCGCATCCTTAACTACTTTCTTGTACGCGCACGGTTCCTCCGGGTTTTTGATGAAACCAAAGTCCTTTATTGTTTCATCAAATTTCTGGTTCCAACTTCTTGATGCTTGTTTGAGACCATAAATTGATCTCTGAAGCTTGCATACCTTATGCTCGCTTCCCATGGATGTGAATCCCTCGGGCTGCATCATATAGATTTCTTCCTTAATGTTTCCATTAAGAAATGCAGTCTTCACATCCATTTGCCATATCTCATAGTCATACCATGTTGCTATGGCAATAAGGATTCTTATGGACTTGAACATTGCGACTGGTGAAAAAGTTTCATCATAGTCAACACCTTGTCTTTGAGTGTAACCTTTTGCAACCAATCGTGCCTTGTAGGTCAGTACCTTACCTTCAGGCCCAAGCTTTCACGTGTAGATCCATTTACACCCTATTGGAACTATTCCATCGGGAGGATCTACTAAAGACCAAACTTGGTTTGCATGCATCGAGTCTATTTCCGACTACATAGCTTCAAGCCATAAGTTCGAATCCGCATCAGAAATTGCTTCCTTGAAGTTTTTTGGATCACATCCAATGTCGGGTTCACTTTGATCCCCTTCAAAAAGAAGACCATATCTAATAGAAGGCCTAGAAGTCCTCTCGGATCTTTTAGTAATAGGCGTGTCAATCAATGGTTCCTGAGGTGTAGGATCATTATTTTGTATCTCGGGTTCTTCTCGAATTTCTTCGAGTTCCATCATCTTGCCTTTCTTATCCAATAAGAACTCCTTCTCCAAGAAGGTGGCATTCCTTGAAACAAACACTTTTGTTTCAGTAGGATGATAGAAATAATATCTAATTGAATTCTTCGGATACCCTACAAAATAACATAAGGTGGATCGACTATCCAACTTATCTCCCACTGTCTGCTTCACGTAAGCAGGACATCCCCAAATCCTCAAGTACGAATACTTAGGAGCTTTGCCATTCCATAACTCGTATGGTGTTTTGTCCACTGCTTTAGTGTGGACGTTGTTCAACAACAATACCGCCGTTTCAAGAGCATAGCCCCAAAACGAAGGTGGGAGCTCAGTGAAGCTCATCATAGATCGAACCATGTCCAACAAGGTTCGATTGCGACGCTCCGATACACCATTCAGCTGAGGTGTCATAGGAGGAGTCCACTGAGAGAGAATCCCATTCTCTTTTAGATAGCTCAAAAACTCGGTACTTAAGTATTCTCCACCTCGATCTGATCGAAGTGCTTTAATACTTTTACCTAGTTTGTTTTCTACTTCAGCCTTGAATTCTTTGAACTTTTCAAATGATTCAGACTTATATTTCATCAAATATAAGTACCCATACCTAGAATAATCATCAGTAAAGGTAATGAAGTAGGTGTGACCAAATTTTGTACCAATACTAAATGATCCGCAAACATCTGTATGGATCAAATCCAATAGATTTTGACTACGCTCTGGCTTCCCTTTGAAAGGAGATTTAGTCATTTTTCCTTTGAGGCAGGACTCACAAGTAGGTAGAGAGTTAATATCAGACATATCAAACATGCCCTCTCCCACTAGCTTGTTCAACCTCCTTGAAGAAATATGACCTAGCCTAGCATGCCAAAGGTTTGCTGGGTTTTGACTATCGATTTTCCTTTTGTTCGTTGTTACCGGTTTATCAACATAATTAATTGGAACGTCTTTTAATTTTAAGTTATATAGATCGTTTTCAAATTGTCCACATCCAATTAAACATTCATTCTTGTAAATATTGCAAATCCCATTCACAAAATTGCAAGAAAAACCATCTCTATCAAGCATAGAAATAGAAATAATGTTTTTAACCAAATCTGGCACATATAAAACATCTCTCAAAAATAACTAAAAATCATTCTGCAAAATTAAACAAATGTCTTCCACAGCTTTGGCTTCAACTCGAGAACCATTTCCGAGCCTCAGCTGGGTCTCACTCATCCTAAGTTTGCGACTTCTTGTCATCACCTGCAAATCATTGCAAATGTGAGATCCACATCCAGTATCCAATACCCAAGAAGTAGTATTAAGTGAAACATTTATTTCAATATAAAACATACCCTTCGCAGTTCGCAACTGCTCGAGATATTCCTTGCAGTTACGTTTCCAATGACCGGGTTTCTTGCAGTAATGGCAAACATCCTTGGATTTTTCCATGTTTGAAGCCTTTGTCTTGTTCTTCTTCTCGGGTCCGGTTTTCTTGGATGGGGCAGAACGTTTCTTACCCTTTGTACTTGGCCCCTTCTTAGCAGAAGAAGAGGAGCCCACCAAGAGAACCGGTTTATCCTTCTTTAAAGTGGCTTCATAAGTTACAAGCATATTGACCATCTCTTCAAGAGAGGCCTCTATCTTGTTCATATTGAAATTCACCACAAAACCGTCAAACGATGAAGGAAGAGAGAGAAGTAATAAGTCCACATTGAGTTCATGATCCAATACCAATTCAAGCGTTACCAACTTTTGAATGAGCCAAATCACGCGTACCCCATGATCACGGACCAAAGTCCCTTCACGCATGCGACACGTCATTAACTCTTTTACAGTAGCGAACATTTCAGCTCTCGATTGAGCCCCAAAAAGTTCCTTGAGTTGTGCGTGAATGTCAGCAGCATTCACGGTATCCTCAAATCGCCTCTGGAGTTCATCAGACATCGAAGCTTGCATATAGCATTTGGCCTTGATATCATGGTCCCACAATTTATCAAGTTTGGCCAACTCTTCCAGACTTATATCAGCTGGTGCTTCCTTTGGAGGAGATTTTTCTAACACGTAGAACATCTTCTCCGAGGTCAAGACAATCTTCAACTTACGGAACCATTCCGTATAGTTTGCGCCAGTCAATTTGTTTTGTTCGAGAATAGAGAATAGTGGATTGCGCGAATTCATCTTAATGAAATACTGAAAAGAAACAGACAATAATCAGTGATTGTTTAATTAATTTACTAAGACATAAAATAAGGCGAAATTTATTTTATGAATCTCACTCCCACTATTTTAATGATTTCACTACCCTCTAGTGAAAACGAGAAACATTTTTTTTAGTGGGAACCTGAGTCCAATTGACAAACTATAGTCCCGAATAATATCAACCAACCATAATTTTCAAATGGTAGAGTCCAATTGCTTCCAAAGCAACCTCCATTTTTTTACCTCATGTCCAATAAGGGCCTAATAATATGACGTCGTTTATTGTGACACGTCAAGATGACCCATCAATATTAAGTTGTGATGGACGGTCGCCATGTGGATCCCCAATAATATGAGCCAATCCCATGGGAGTTCCACCCAACTTACAACATGTGTCGATCCAATGTACAGCTTTCCGACGGACGGGCCCCCCCAATAATATGAGCCGGACCGTATCCGCGGGTAGCATCTCATACATTGATCGTTGATGGAAGGTAGGAATATTTAAACAATATTTAAATTCCCTTTTAATCTTGATATCAATTTTAAATCATATTTAAAATGAGGGATTTTTAATTTTGAAAATTTTTGTCTCATCATGCAAATTTTGTATGCTTGCGGGATTCATACAATTTAGTCTAAACATGCATACAACAATAATATCATATATTATTTTAGGATGATCGAGTCCATTACTAATCGACCTGTGGTTGTCAATCACGAGTCTAAGTCCAATCCTAGGTAATATGCAAGTATGCAATGCAATTCTATTACATTGAGCTTCCAATTTACATTTCTTCGGTCTTTATTGTCTGCTGGGCCCACCTTTTGTCTTCAAATCTTCATCTCCCACTAAGTCTAAAATTTACAATAAATTTCGATGACAAGCAGGGGATACATATTTAAGGGGTGGGAACGGGCCATAAACCAGGCCCACTTTTATTACATATGACAATTCATATTGAGCCATAAACCAGGCCCATTAATAAATCCAACAACAATTAAAACCAAATGTAAACAACCTAACATACACCTATAATATTGGTCATGGCAATCGATCATCCTTATCCAATAATATTTAATTCAAAAATTAATTTATTGGATATCATGCAATGGCAATAAATATAAATAGATAAAATCATATTTCATACATAAAATCTTATTTTATATATAAAATCATATTTTATCTAGTTTATCCATAAAATCATATTTTACATATAAAATCCAATTTTATACATAAAATCATATTTTATTATCAATTGTACCAAAATTAATAATTAAAGATTTAATTTATTGGATTAAATTTATAAATTTCCAAAATTCAAAATTTATCCAAAAATTAATTTTCTTAAAAATTTTGGGCTCAAACAATTTTGACACATTGCCTCGTGGACCAACTGAAACAATTTTCAATCGGGCCAAAAACTGGGCCCAAAACCATTTTGGGTTAGAATTCATAATTCAAGGAAAAATTTATTTTAAATAAAATAAAATTTCTGGGCAGCCCGGGACAATCCCGGGCTGCCCGCCCGTCGCTGGGCTGGACTCGTCCAGCCCAGCCGCTGGGCCGCTCCATGCGGCCCAGCTGCGCGGGCTAGGGCAACGCTTGCCCTAGCTCGTGCAGGGCTGCGCGCGGCGCTGCTCGCTGCCTTCGGGCAGCGGGCATCCCCGAAAATAATTTTTTTTTTCTTTTCCGTTTTATTTTTCTGAAAAATCGAGGCTTTGTACAATCGATAAAATTTTAATCGTAAAATCCGAGAACAACCTGTCTCTGATACCACTGTTGGAACGCGGTGTTCTCCGGATCGAAAAAGAAAGTGATACCCGGCGCGGCGGAAGTTTTAAAATTTTTACATGGAACGATTCCATATGGGTATCAAATTCCTACGATTAAAATTGATAACATAAAATTTAAACAATATAAATTTTACCTTAAAATCTCGAAGCGAGATTATGGACACCAACAGATTAAACTACTCTTGTTGTATATCCCAGGAACTGATGAACGAACGTTTTTTCAATCAGGTCCACGAACAGAAATTTAATCCCTCTGATAGACTGCACTAGAAAATCTATCAGAAGTTTCTACGAAGAGAAAATTAACAGATTTGATCCGTTAAACCAGACTGCAAATTCAAAATTCACAGGCTGGATTTTTCGAACAGAGAGAGGAGAGGGGGCGGCCACACCTAGAGAGAAAAACTAGGGTTTTCGAAAATTTTGTGACCAGTTGTGTGTAATTTCTGTTCTGCAATAACTTATTTATAATGTGGGCTGCTAACAGCTTAGGGCCCATTAGTCATAAGTTCAAGTTTGACAAGCAAAGCCCGCATGTTCAGAAATTAATATAAAATTCATCGTGACTCAGATTTATAAACCAATTTCACCAATGTGCACAGAAACCATTTCTGCATCTTTTAAAGTCAAGATAAATTTTCTGAATCCGAATTCAGTGGTTTTCAAAAATGTCCATCACTATGTCATTTTAGGAAATCTTACTCCCTCTACTTTTAAATAAGAAGTCCCACTTCTTTATTCACTAAATTTAACTCTTTAAATTTAATTATCTCAACGGGGATTAAAAATCCATTACTTGTGTGACCCTCAATGGTTCAGGGATACAGCTAGCCGTGGGCTCACAACTCCTTGTGACTCGGAACAACAATTTCCGACTTGCACATCGAATCATGGTAAGAGCGCCTAGCAACATCGCCCCATGATTCCCTAGGTATCAGTGATAGTGCCTGAAAGAACCAATAGATTTTGGTTAGCGTACAGTACGGTCCCTTCATTTATATATCCCGATCGAATCAACAACCATTGGTAAATCGAGAGTCGTTTGAGATTCGATAACTATGCATTACATCTTGGAGATCAAATAGTGACATCGCATGTGTTACTAGGAACACCAAGTAACCTAAAACACATCATGTACTCTGGCCAGAGATTCGTCACACTAATATCTCCTCATATCGCATAGGATATCCACACTTGCAAGTATGTGGTGAATCCTTGACAACAAAGCATCGACTCCTATATGTGTCGTAACTGCACCCAATCCCGACACCTGATGACCCCAATAGAGTTGGTAAACGAGTCAAAGTACAGTACTAGCATATAGAGTCTCAATGATGTTTCAAGTAGTAAGGACTAATGGTGTACAACCAAAACCGTGGACTTTATCCACTCGATAAGTGATAACCACTTGGAAAGTCCGGATAGGGTAGTTCGATCATTCATCATATGAATATCCATTTGCATGCTTTGAACATCTATATGTTCCATACCAATGAAACATGGTACTCGACATCACAAATGCTAGTCTCAATCTCGAGCGATCCTTATCCTTATTAATGGACGGCTCAATCGACTAGAAACTGTTTAGAATATACAGTGACTATAAGATGTGTTTCATGATAGCTATCCCCATGTGCTACCACATCTTACATACACTATAGTATATTCAAGGTCTTTATCTAAACATCTTATAGTATGTCACAACATAACAATATGATAAAAGATAAAGTAAATGCCAATATAAAAGTGTAAATTATATTAAACAAAAGATTGTTTATACATAGAGTCATAAAAGCCCTTAGCCACAAGTTGGCTCACCGAGCACCCACTCTTTCAGTTTAAGAATTGAGATTATCACCCGAGGTCCCCACAACAGGTGGTATCAGAGCGAAAAGTTCTTGGACTCAGATAGAAGTTGAGCGGGGTAGATTGAGTCGCATGCATTTACGGTATTGCATGATTATGCTTTACTTGAATTGCGAAATTGTATGTAAACATGATTTATTGATTGAACACTGCTTGCTCTACTGATATGAGAAATACATGCTTATATACTAAGATGCATTCAAGATTTATTGAATTTATAAGAGTAAGTGAATTCATTACAAGCATGTATTATTTGAAAAGCATAAGAATTAGCAAGCATGTGTTATATTCAGAAGCATGAGATCATATGTATGTTATACTGAATTGTATTTCATAATCTCTGCATTATATATTGCTTCTGTTATAAAGTAAGACAGATTTTGCCGACAAAATAAGTACCCCGGACAGAACAAATAAGTGTTGTAGTATGTTTTGAATTGATAGATAAGATGATTGCACAGAGTAGGATGTTAGATGAAAAACTCCAGAGTTATTAATCACCAACTTAGAAAGATACAGAATATGCTATGTCTAGAAAGGGGTTGAGTTAAAGAGCTGGATCATTTATTCAAGTGAAGAATATTCAGATGAACATAGAACCAGCACTTTGAGTAGATGGAAAACATTTGAAAGATTAAACAGAAAAGATAAAATACAGATTTGAGGAAATAAGATTGACTTTGATAATCTAAGATTTGGGTATTTAAGCTAAGATGCATTATAGATATTAATGCAATAACTGAGTACCAGTTAACAGTTGATTGTTTTTCGTGCAGTGATTAAGTTAGATCAGCAATAGAAATGATTAGAGATTTATGACATGAGTTTCAGAAAGTACGATTTCTTTTATTCGGTACTAGTTATATCAAGATAATTTAGAAGAGTGTCGGAAGAATTCTAGTAGATGTACTAGGGCCAGTATAGAACTAACATATAATTGACAGATCTGTCAGTGGTTAGACTGTACAGAAATATTCAGATAAAATATTCTGACCTTTCTACGCAATGAAAAGAGTTCTATAGTGAGTGGTGTTTAGTACAAAGATTTTATGACAACTCGTATAGAAAAGCACTACTTAAACTGAAGAACTCCAGAAACAGCTAGAAGATTGATGAATGAAGAATTATCCTAGTACCGAATTGATTATTAATTCTATGACAATGAATTAAGTCGAAAAGATGATATTCGACTATTGTCAATTGGGAATTAATTGATAAACTCATATCAACAGAGAATAAAAAAAATAGTTACAGTTGAGTCTTTTCTTTAATTTTGCTGAAGCTATTACATCATAGAAATCATGATTCTTGAATCTCTTGATATCGATTCTGATGTTTGTTTTTTGCCTCGATCGATTTTGATTGACTCTTATCTCTTTGCTAGAGTCTGATTTGATTTACTCGCTTTAAGTTTTGACATGCAAGTGAGTTGTTTTCACTGTGCAGATTTTGTCATTCAGAATAATTGATTTTGGATGACCTTGACTTGAGCGAGTTCTTTTGATTTGAAATTCGAGAATTGTGGATCATTTGATGTGTATATTCCGTGTATTTTGAAGTCTTTGACTCGTGACTGATAGAAATTTTGTTTTAGAGTATCAACAAGATATATGAATTGATTGCATGAGTTGATATTAATTGGGAAATAGAAAGAAGGAATTAGATAATTGTTTGATCGATTGGCTAAAGATCTGTAATTTTAGTACCTTTTGTTCTTGAGTTTCTATACAGATACTTAAACAATCAGAATTGTTGCAATCCAAGCTAAGCTAGATTGGTTTGGAAAGATGAAAGCAACATTGATATTAGATCAAGCAATGAAAATTTGATTGCGAACGCTAAATTAAGATATGATACAAGATATCAGATCAGAACAGATGAATTTTGCTGTGAATAATCGCTTGAGTATGCCAGATGTTCTAGAACTGGGACATCAGATTTTGAACAAGGTATACTACAACAGATGTAATATCCATCCAATTGTTCAAAAAATGTATAAATTACTTGGAAATCAGTATTGGTGAAAGAAAATGAAAGCAGATACGACAAAATTGACATTACCAATACTACATTTTCAGTAAAATAAGCAGAAAAGAAGAAATCAAGTAGTCCATGTAACAGTTTATTTACTTAAGAGTTGCAAGAAGATCAACTTTTCGAAAAATTTTAGATCGAAACAACTAAAATCGTCATGATTTTGCGATTTTGATTGTAGTAGATTTCGACAGATTCATTAATATGATGTATGAGATGCGATACAAACATAAAGAGATAGATGTTAAGAAGTTAACCAGATGATAAGATTACAAGAATGATTGAAGTCTATTGTCGAGATAGAGACTTTAGATTTGTTTTTCAGATTGTGGCACTGATTGTGAGATGTTTTGAGTGTTTGGTTGTATGAGATTTCATTATACCATTCTTTTATTCATGGACTTTCAGATGTGACTATCCAGATTTCCGAGAATATGCTCAGAACTATAATACTAGATTCGGTACTAGATGATTGACTTTCTGCCACTTGATAACTGTAATTCCTGTGACAGCTATCTGATAGATATAGAGACAGTGTTTTATTTATCAGATGAAAAGAAAAGCAGAATTGTCTTTATATTTAAACGATATTTCAGAAACATCAGCTATCAGATCAGATATGATTCAAGAAAAGATATAGAATGTGAAGATTTATCCAAACAGAACATTAACAAAGCAGAATCAACATAGTTAGCAGAAGAATAACAGATACAGATGTTGATGTGTGAACAGAATGATCAACAAGAAAATTCTTTTCAGAGCATTATCCAATTCAAAAAGAGATTTCAGAAATGATCTAATTTTGGATCTTTGTGAGTATTCAATCTAGCTTATTGATTAATACTCAATCCAAAAATGTCAGATATACGAAATGTGATTCATACACATAAGTTGAAGAACATCAGCTAGAATATGTTATGTGAATTCAATCAGATAAAGCAGAAGCCGATAATATTATGAGTTAAGCGGAATAACCGATGCAGATTTTAATCTAGAGGAAGAGAAATCAGATATAAGTTGACTCGGTGATTACAAAACAATGAGAATAGATATGATTGCAGAAGCAATCAGAAAGAATAATAAGATACGACATAAAAGCAGATATCTAAAGCTCACAAAATTGAAGTAAGTATTACTTCAGTCAACTATACAGCTTACGAGATTCAGTAAGAAGATCGAATGCGATTTCAAGGACGAAATCATTCCTTATAGGGTAGGAATTGTAAGGCCCAAAAATATTTACTAATTAATTATGGAATTTAAGATTTAAATTCCGAATATGAAAAAATATGAATTTGATAATTTATTGAATTAGAGATTTAAATTTCGGGTCGAAAATATTTAATTTGATGATTTTTGAATTTTAAGATTTTAATATCCTAAATTCTTAAATTAAAAGATTAAAATATTTGAATTTATTATTTATGTGATTTAAGATTTAAATTCCGAGTTTTGGAAATTAAAGAAGATTTAATTAGAAGGTGAAACTCACATAGGAATTGAATAACAATTATCGAAGTTTCATGGGTAAAGTTTGATGATTATTTAATTTTAATCTGAGAATATTTAATTTGAGAATTTTTAGAGTTTATAATTAAATTCTAATATTCTTAAATTATTGAGGATTGAAATTGAATTAAATCGCTAGTCGGAGATTAATTTGCAATTATGCCAAAGTTCAGGGGCCAAAGTGAAATTTCCCTTGGCATGTGGAATCACACGTGTATATATATATATTGGGATGCATGTTTTTTTCCTTTAAACTTCAGAATTGGGACAGTAGGCATCGAGAAAGGGAGGAAGAAAGAACCCCAAGGCTGATTTTGTTTATTCCAAGCTTCGGTGTTCGTTATCCGCAAGGTAGAATTTCCGATTGATCGTATATTTGCGATCACGGCTTCGAGTGCTACGTTTTGACGTAAGTTTTATGAAGTTCTACCATATTTGAATTTTGAGATGTTGTTAGAATTAAGATTTAATTGTTTAAACATGTTCTAGTATATACTACGATAGCATATCTAAGACGGATCGAGAAAAGATCGTCGTTTGGACATGTTTTTGAATTTTTGAAGATTTTATGCAATTCTGAAAAATGTGGGCTGTTGATCACGTGTATGACTTGATGAATTGGTGATGATATAATGGTTAAATTATAGTATTATTGATGTTTAACCGTTTGGAATTACCGACTTCGAACTCTTATGCCCCCGGTTTGCATTTTAATCCTATTTCAGATATAGAGTGAACTTAGCAATGCATATCAGATTTGATAATGATATTATGCATATTGTATACTTCATTTCATTAGGGAATTGAAGTTATCGAAGTTGAGTTGTTGAGTTTGAGCCGTTTGAATATTGAATTAAAATGAGAGCAACAAAGAGCGAGTTATCAAGATTGTGAAGAGCAGAATTTTGATAGTTTGTGACTGATCAATACTTACACGAGTTCAGATACTTGAATCAGAATAAAGGTATGAATAGACATTAAATAAGATGGAAAAAATAACTCGATATTGGTTATGAGTATCGAGTTTCCTAAAATCACATACTTAAATGTTTATGAGCTTTTATATGATTTAATTGATATTGTTACCTTGAATGATTATTGAATAATGGGTTCAATATTTTTTACAGCATTTGTATGATTTTATGCATCAAGATTATGTTGCATTTATCTTGAACCCTACCTTGAAAATCATAGAGGGCTGATTGGCCTAGATTGCGAAATGACGTTTGGAGAGCTATAGTTGAGTGGCATGGATTGTAGATTCACTTCCAGAACTAGATGACTCACTATAGTTGCACCAAAGTAAGGGGAATTGAGATATTTGACGCCACCTCGATTGGGAGAGTCGATGGTCTGTTAAAGATTTTATTTTCCCGGGATCCCAAGAACTAAGATTTATTGTTATCAGATGTGATAGCCTATTCCTTGAAACATGCATTGCATTTATGCATTAACCTAGAGATTTTTATGGTTTAAAATATGCGTTTATAAATGCTAGCATGTTATTGTATTCCATTCAATATGTGAATGTGTTTATATGATTAGTATGTGAGATTGCTGTAGATGAACATTTATATTTTAAGAATTAAGAATCGAATATTCCTTGATGATTTACATGTTCTTACATGTTTGTGAAATAAGATTATTATGAAATATAAAATAATTATGCTTAAATGATGTATATGCATGTCTTTCATACAGAGCTTTATTCTCGCTGGAGTTATCCGGCTGTTGCTTTGTTTGTATGTGTGCATTGCATCAAGTTAGGCAGGAGCTGGTTAGACTTGACAAGGATAGCTCGATATTGAAAGATTAGACAAGGAGATTTCGGGTTACGATCTAGAGATTTTTATAAGTTGTTGTCAAATGCATGTTTAGAAGGTGTTTGATTAGTTTGAGATCTGAAAAATTAGACTTGAGTTTATTGTATTGCACCTTGGAAACATGTATGAGATTCTGTACTTTCAGATTCATGTTCTACCTTGAATCATGTGTTTAGATCATCTTAGAATGGATTTGAGATGCTTAAATGTTGGTACACATCAGAAATTCATGGGACAAATCTATTTAGCATCTTAGTAACTTTGAATTTTGTTGTAGTCTTTGGTAATTTTTTTAAATTTCTACACCAACCCATCTTGGTAGAATGAGCATAACTTTTTACTAAAAATTCCAATTAGGGTGAGGTTGGCGGAATTGGAAATCCAAGACAGAGATCCACAACTTTTATGTTGAGCATTTTTTTCAAATTCTCATATGTTCGGCCAGAGCAACTCTCGCTCGAGCGCATGTAGGCGCGCTCGAGCGAGACACTTGACTTTAAACAAAATTTAGTTGTTTGATTCTTTTGCATACTTGTACACATTAATATTGAAGGTGTTTAAGAATTGAGATTAGCACCCGAGGTTCCCACAAAATCCCTTAGGCTTTCTCACATACACTTGGTCACTCAAAATTCCATTCAAAAATGTGCTTTTGACGTCCATTTGAAAAAGTTTCATTTTCAAGTGGCATGCAATGGATAAAAAAAAGTCTAACAGATTCAATACGGGCTACAAGTGCAAAAATTTCATCAAAGTCTATCCCCTCAACCTATGTATGCCCTTGAGCTACCAACCTAGCTTTGTTCCTTACAGTATTTCTTGATTCATCACTTTTATTCTTAAAAATCCACTTTGTACCAATGATATTACTATGATCAGGTAGAGGAACTAAGATCCACACATGATTCCTAACAAATTGTTCAAGTTCATCATGCAGAGCATTGACCTAAAATTTATCTTTTAAAGCTTCGACAACTTTTTTTGGTTCAATACTTGGCACAAAACAAGAGTGCGTTACCTAAGAGTATGCGGAACTCATGCACACTAACCCTATCATCTTCATGTAATCAACTTTCTCCTTTCTTCGGTTTTGCATTCTCCCTTGTGTGTCTCCTATAATTTGTGATGTAGGATGGTTTTTCTGAATTCTACTTGGTATATCATGTTCATCATCTCGTATTGCATCTTCAGAATCATCCTGATCTTTTGTACTCTGTTCATCATTCTGTTCTGGTGAGTTCAAATTTAGTGTTGGACTAAGTATTGTGTTGGGTGTTATTTCAGGTGAGACAACACTTGAATCTGTTTGGGGAGTGACAGTAACCTACAGATCATCAATATTGTTTTCAATTTTTTCCCCATCAGATATGCATAATCATCAAACACCATATTAATAGATTCAATAATGGTCCTAGTTCTCAAGTTAAACACATGATAAGCTCGACTAGTTAATGCATAGCCAAGAAGTAGACATTTATCATTTTTCAAATCAAACTTGGCCAGTTGCATCCAATCATTCAAAACATAACAAACACACAGATATGAAAATACCTAAGGTTAGGCCTCTTTCCCATTAGAATTTCATAGGATGTCATAATAAAACCCTTCCTTAAATACACCCTATTGGAAATTTGACATGCAATGTTTAAAGCCTAAGCCCAAAATCTTTTTGCAATATTTTTCGAGCTTAACATAACCCTTACCATTTCTTTTAGGGTTCTATTTTTCCTTTCCGCAATGTCATTCTACTGAGGGGTCTTAGGTGCTGAATATTCGTGTGATATACCATATTTTTCACATAATTGAACAAAAATGAGTTTTCAAATCCCTTACTGAATCATTCAGACAAAATAGCTTTCAGTCAATTTTGTGGCCAAGTGTTGTGATGCATGCGACAACACTGCTTTTCTTCTGCATCAGAATAGACAGTGCATTGTAAGTTTCTTATTCTCTTTGTTTTGTACCCTACTCATCTTCATCATCGCTTAAGGAAACATTCATTCCTTTGCAAAGTCTAGTTGGACACTCATTAGCATAGTGACCAAAACTTGTGCACTCACGACACTTCACAAAATCAATTTTCTTTGATATTTTTGGAGTTTTTCCTTCACTCTAAGTTCAAGTTTTACTCTTTGATAGGATGGTATTCTGTTCTGGTCCGTATATTCTCAAGGGTCTTCCAATGGCAAGAGTGTTTGAAGATTTAGATTTCTGTCCAGGTTTTTTTTAGTCTCTCATTCTTTTCAAGTAGTTACCAAATTGTTTGGTAAGTTAGGCAATGGATTCATCTCCTAAGTCAGACTCATTTACTCCCTATGTCAAATCAACAAAATCATTGTATGAATCATTAGAAACTTTTAGTACTGCAATAGACTTACCTTTGTCCTTTTTCCCCACATTCATCTCTAACTCATATGTTCGCTGTGAACTCATCAATAAACCCAGAGTTCATGTGTCCTTAGATTCATCAATAGCATAAATTTTCATTTGAAATATTTCGGGCAGTGATCGTAGCACTTTTCTCACATGGAGTTCGTTCTAAATAGTATCTCCTAGATCGATTGTCTCATTCTCGATCTTCTGCAAGCGGCGTTCATATTCATCAATTGTTTCACTTTTCTCCATTCTCAAATTTTCAAACTGAGTAGTGAGAATCCTTTTTTTGCTTGACGCACCTTTCAGATCCTTCACAGTGAATTTGAAGTTTTTCACAAGCCTTTTTAGCACATACGCAGTTAGTAACTAGTGAAAACAAGTTAGAATCAAGAGAAGTAAATATAGCATAAGGGCTTTGTTTTTCAAGTTTGAAACAGTTGTTTCATTAGCATTCAAGTTTGTTTCTGGTTTGAGGAGAAAATCTCATTTTCCATCAGTTCGCCTGGGCGGATCCCATCCTTGTAACACATGTTTCCAAAAATTTTCATCAATGGATTTGATGTAGACTCGCATCCTAACTTTCCAGATAGCATAGTTTGATCCATCCAAGATTGGTGGACGTTGATCAGTTCCCAGATAAGGTATCTCAATTGTGATTTCCTGTCAAACATGAAAAATCAGAATCACACTCAGTATCATCAAGTGAATGACTCTGATGCCACTTTCAAGGTTCGGATAGTTTGTAATCAAAGAAATATCAGAAATAATTCAAATAACTTTTTGAGTAAGTGTTATCTCTTAGTATTGTCAACACTTCAAGACACACTACGCAGCGGAATAATCAAATAAAAGTAAATAACTCAAAGATATTTATGCACAAGTACTAAGTACTTGCACAATTCCTCATGAAGAAATAATCACTAGAAAAAAAATCAGTTTACAAAACCAACTAGTAATTGTATTTGAAAAACTACTTTTCTCAACAAATTGAGGAAATAAATAACTTTCTAAAAACTAGTAAGAACTAGAATAAAAAAATCAATAGGAAGTTCTTATAAGCTAAAAAAAACCAAGGAACTATTTTTAGAACAATACTTTACTCGCGTGTTCTTTAGTGTTTCCAACACTACTCGGCAACAGAGTATGACGGCTACGTGTACTCTAAGCTTCAGCTTGTGAATTCCTGCAGCAATCAGCGTTTTAACTTTTGTATATTTTTCTCTATTAATATGTGCATACATGCGTATCTTCTGAACAGTCCATCGTCTCCTTTAAATAAATCTTCAATATCTTGAGGAATCCTTCCATGATTAGAATCCTACAAAGTATGGAAACAATATATTTTTAGAAATACAATATTTGCAACAAGAGATAATAATTATCACCAATTTTAAAAAAAAAGTCTAAGAAAGGCAAAAAACTTAAAAATAAAATTTGATCACAACTAGGACACAATTTAAAAGACATGTATAACACGTTCTTTCAGAACCTAAATCAAGCTCGGGAGTCGAATCATTAAGAATGCTCATGAAACATTTAAACGAGCTCATTAAACATTTAAACGAGCTCTTCAAGCATACAACCGAGCTTGAGTTTAGGTTTTATTCGAGCTCATTAAAGTTAGAATGAACTGAAGCATACATTATATGAATATCTATAAATTAATGCACGATGAGTGAGTTATTTCATAAATAATCAAAACGATAGCAACTAAAAAATATAAACACAGCCATTGAACATCCCAAAACTCTATATTCAACTTTCAAATACCAAATAAAAATAATACCACCATTTATTTCATTAGTAAATATCTCACAACACAAATCCGAGCGAGTTGGAGAGCCACCTAAACGAGCTGAGCTCAAGCTCGAGTTCGCAACCATATTGACAAACATATTCACGAGCACGTGGCAACATCGCCAAAAACAGATTGTTGCAAACTTTTCTTGCTCGCAAGTGCACGATGTCAAATTTTAATATATAATGAGTAGAGTATTGTTACCACGAGAAGTATGTATTTAAAAATAAATTAATGCTTGTAATTAAAATAGATTAGATTTTATTTAGAAAATTAAAGAATAAAATTTTTTCACAATTAAATAAATTAACTAGAAAACTATTAAGCAAATAGCAAGATCAAGATAATATCAATGAGAGAAATTTTCTAGATGTTTGATTTTACTTAGTTTCGATAACAACTATTTTTAATTAATTTATGTTCAAGAATTCTATTTTTTTAATAGCCAAGAAGACTTATTTATTTATATTTCACTTTTCCAAGTAAAAAATAGAATGTATAAATTAATCTTTGATTCCAATATCCCTATTAAAAATTTAGGCTTAATGATATGTGAAAAGTGAAAATGATGTTCTTGTTCAAGTTTTGCTAACGTGATACGCCTCCCAAATTATATAAACATTCAACAATGTATTTTCCAATGATCATATTCAAATCTCCTCCCCCGAGTGTCAGATTTGAAATAAATATAATAATTCAATTAGTGATCAAGTAATTGAACGCAATCAAATCTAGAAAATCAATCAAACTTGAGGAATTCAGTCAAATAAATAAAATTCATAGAAGTTGTCTTATCTAAGCCGCATCATCCCTCTAGAATAAAAAAATTAGTTCATGATACAAACAAAACAAAAACTAATCATGTTTATGAGTTTAGACATCAATTTGTAGCATCAATAAGAAAAGATAAACAATAAAAAATCTAAAGTAGCGTCCCTGTCCCAAGATTTTTCCATCTTCATATTCGTAATTTATCCTTGCTTCCGAACTCTTCTTTTGTGTGCATCAGCGTTCTCTCTCGTTCTCTATCCTCTGTCTGTGTGTGTGTGTGTGTGTGTGTGTGTGTGTGTGTGTGTGTGTGTGTGTGTGTGTGTGTGTGTGTGTGTGTGTGTGTGTGTGTGTTGTGCTCTATCTTGTTTGTGTTATAGGTTCAGATATTCCCTCTTTTATATCTCCTCAAAACCCCGTAAATAAAGCTTGTCAAGTCGCGTCTTTTAAAATTTTGAAACTCTTAAAAAAATCTTTATAGCACCGGAGTACCGATTTTTGTTGTTGGGGATCCCTTATTGTTTTTTTCTTGCACAGATACAGTGTTGGGGTGCTACCCCCTTTTTATCGGCACTAGGGTGCTTCCAATGAAGTGCTAGGGGCTGGTAACATTCAGGTTTGTGTTGAATATTGCTTAGGTGCACGACTCGCTCTGTTTTGTTTTTGTGCGTCAAGTATCAGTAGGTGCGGGGATACTCTTTTTGAAGTGTGGGTAGTTCGGTAGTGCTGCCTCCATCTCCTGAACTTTCTTTCTTCTTCCATTTTACTTTCCACCGCCATTTTGTGTTCTTTTACACCTCATATGTGGCATAAAACCTTGTTCTAGCTTTGTCTCCTGCAAATGACAAAAACACGAACAAACCACATAGGATCGCTCGAGAAACAAAAAAATCTAAGATAAAATCTATGAAATATAAGTGCACTAAATGAACTTATCAAAATACCCCAAACTTAGAATTTTTCTAGTCCCGAACAAAACAAAACATACTGAAAATAAAATAAATCACAAGAAAAATAAAGCACACAAGAGAAGGCATGATATTGTGTAATAGAATCGGCCTCCGTATTTTATATTCCATGTAGTAACCCGTATCCGGAATTATTATTAAGTGATAATTAATCAAGTGATCATATTTAGATTACGTGAACATGATTAAGGGATTTTCAAGTGGGTCTAAGGAATTCAAAAATGGATCTAAAACACTCGAAATTATCTAGGAAGGTTCCGAGTCTTCGGAGAAATCGGAGGCTCCGGAAACAGTTCAAAAGGTCCAAACAGGATTGGAGCCAATGTCCTAAAATCTAAAGCTCTGTAGTAACCCAGAACTTATTTTAAGATAATAATATGATAAACATGATTAAGGGTTGGTAATTAATCAATTTCGGAGTGTTATTGGACTTCGGAAGAGAATTTGGACTTCTGACTTTGGGTCGGATCGGAAGCTCCGATCCCAGCCACTTCGGAAGCTCAGCGGAAGCACCGAGATCGGAAGCTCCGATCCTGGAACGGACGTTCCGATCTTTGGCTGCCAGCTTTACCCGATGACTCAGCCACGAGTTTTGACAAGTGTTGATCGGAGGCGAGATCGGAAGTTCCAATCGTCGGATCGGACGTTCCGATCCCGGCGTGTCATGCATGCAAGGCGTGAGCTGGATCGGAAGCTCCGATCCCAAGATTGGTGGTTCCGATCCTGGCCGGGAATTTTGCCTATAAATAGGGCTTATCTGATTTCATTTGAATTACGAATTTCCGAGCTTCCTTCTTCAGTTATATAGTGTGAGTTATACACTTGAGGGCCCTATCGGTTATAATAGAGGTTCTGGAATAACCAAGGTGTGGTTATAGTCATCCGGGACTAGTGACTCCAAAGGGCTATATACGGACGAAGGTATGGTGCGGGAATCTATTTAAGTTTTGGGAGTACTTATTAGCTTCGTTAAGGCTTATAGAATTTATGTAGTGATACGATGAACTTTTGAATATAGGCTTGGAACCTAGGATCCTACTATACTTGAACTAGCCTAGAGGTACGTACACATTGACTGAGATTGCCAGCGAGTATACATGTTTATATGTTGCATTTATTTGGCATTATTATATGGCATGATATATGATTTACCGCTTTCTATATTCATATGTCATGTGCATATACACGTTGAGCCTATACCTTGTTATACCTGACTATAGAGCCGCTCAGCTCTATATTCGATAGTCTGTCACTGAGAGTACCGCGACGGCGGGGGCATTTATGTCTATCTACTCTGGTGTACTAGACGAGTGTGGTTGCACCCAGAGGTTGATCCGTGCGGTGGCAGCACTCTTGTGGCGCCGGTTTTGAGCATGACTTTTCAGATGACCTTTACCAGTCATAATATTGCATGCATTATATTTATATGTGTACTCATGTTTATGTACTGGGCGTTAGCTCTCACGTCCTAGTTGTTATCCTGGACACCCTATTCCATGGGGCAGGTCGCAGGATGGACGGAGCTGGTGGTTCAAGGCAGGATTAGGGAGCAGGCCTTGAGGAGTTAGTTATACAGCAGGATTCGATATAGCTGTATAATGTTTACTTTTAAGTATTTCGATATGGTTGTATCACTACTGATGAATAAGCTTGACACTTTTATACTAAACTGATATGTAAATTATGGTTAAGTTTCCGCACGTTTTTACTCTGTTAAGTTATTTTGCTGTATTAAGTTTAATGCATGCTATTAGTTGCCAGTTAGTAGGTGATACCATGCAGGGTCACTACATTTTTGGTATCAGAGCATGCTTAGATTTTGGGATTAGTACTTGGGATTTAGAATTAGTTTGAGTAATTCTTGCGCATTTGGGATTTTAATGTGAAATTCTTTTCAGGATATGGCTGACAAGAGTCACGGTAGTGTTGGCCAGGGAGGTGGTCATCATCATCGTCATCACCGCCATCATGATGATCAACATCGTCATCATGAGGGTAGACGTCACTACTCTATCAATAAATTCATGCAATTAGGACCGAAACCTTTGGTGGGAGGCGAGAATCCTGAACAAGCAATAAGTTGGATGTCTAAACTCGAGAATACTTTTCGTGCTTTCGATTGTACTGAGGATCAGAAATTGGAAGTTCTAGAATTTGTTCTAGAGGATCGAGCACGTTTTTGGTGGGATGCCAAAGCTTCTCAGGCACGTACTGAAAGAGGACAGGTGACTTGGGGAGATTTCTGTCAGCAGTTCCAGAAACTGTATTTTCCTCCAGCTGTTCGCCAAGCACGATCGATGGAGTTGCTTAATCTGAGGCAAGGATCAATGACTATTGATCAATATCAACAACGATTTCTTGATCTGCTACCTTTCAGTCCTCATATTAATGAGAGTGATGCATCGAAGTATGATCTTTTTCTACAAGGTCTGAACCAAGATATCTACTCACAGGTTGTTGTCTGTGATGACCTAGTATCTTATGAGACTTTGGTGAACCGTTGCCGTCTTGTGGAGACCAGCAACAGGCGAGCACAGTTGATGATGCCAGCACAGCCTAGTGGATCTTTTGAGCCTCGAGCTCAATCTGTTGTGCAATCTGGACCTACGTCTTCTTCTACTCCTACTACTTCATCTGGATCTCGTGGTTCACGAGGTATGTTCTGTTTTGGGAAGAAGAAGAAGAAGAAGAAGGAGGAGTTTTGTAGTCACTGTGGATGGAAGCATCCTGCAGCTTCATGTCGGAGAGCTACTGGTGTTTGTTATATTTGCGATCAGCAGGGACATCTGCGGAGAGATTGTCCTCAGCGCATGGGTTCTGCTAGTGGATCGGGATCACAGTTTGGATCTCAGGCTTCTATTTTTCCACGACAGCAGCTAGCACCACAGAGTTCTTCTGGTTACCGTCCCCAGACTCAAGGGCAGGTATTTGCTTTGTCTCAAGAACAGGCTACTGAGGGAAGCGATCGCATGTTGGCAGGTACCTTTCTATTATGTGGTATTCCTGCACTTGTTTTAATTGATACTGGAGCATCGCATTCCTTTATTTCTAGTCGCTTTGTTAAGAGACATAGATTACCTTATGTATCATTAGATATGGATTTAGTTGTATCTACTCCGCTGGAGCAGGAGCTAGTAACTAAGCGTCTAGTGATGGGTTGCCTTCTAGAGTTTGAGGGTAATACGTTATCGGCTAATTTGATGATATTAGCGATGGCAGATTTTGACTGTATTTTGGGAATAGATATGCTGACTTTGTATCATGCTACTGTGGATTGTTATCAGCGTCTGGTACAGTTTCATCCTGCTGAGGGTGATAGCTGGTATTTTTATGGTGAGGGTGCGCGACCTCCGATGTCACTTGTTTCGGCTCTGAAGGCATGTCATGTCTTGGAGTCAGGTGGGGAGAGCTACCTTATCTATGCAGTTGATATGTCCATGAGTAGTACGGGTATTGATCAGTTACCGGTAGTCAGTGAGTTTCCTGATGTATTCCCTGATGAGATTCCTGGTTTTCCTCCGGTGCGAGAGGTTGAATTTGGTAATGATTTAGTACCAGGAACTACGCCTATATCCCGAGCGCCTTATCGTCTAGCACCTTCAGAGATGAGGGAATTGAAACAGCAGTTGCAGGATCTGCTTGATAAGGGATATATTCGTCCGAGTTTTTCTCCTTGGGGAGCACCTGTTTTGTTCGTCAAGAAGAAAGATGGATCGATGCGATTGTGTATTGATTACAGGAAGTTGAATCGTGTCACCATCAATAATAAGTATCCTTTGCCGCGGATTGATGATCTATCCGATCAATTACAGGGTACTTCTGTCTACTCTAAGATAGATCTGAGATCTGGATACCACCAGATGCGGGTACGAGACTCAGATATATCTACGACTGCTTTTAGGACAAGATACGGGCATTATGAATTTCTGGTTATGCCATTCGGTTTGACGAATGCACCGGCAGTCTTTATGAATCTGATGAATCAGGTATTTCGAGAATATCTGGATAGATTTGTCATCGTCTTCATTGATGATATTCTTGTATATTCTCATGACAAGGATGAGCATGCACAGCATTTGAGGATTGTTTTACAGACGTTACGAGATAAGCAGCTGTATGCGAAATTAAGCAAGTGTGAATTCTGGCTTGATCGGGTAGTGTTTCTCGGTCATGTGATTTCTAATGAAGGGATATCTGTTGATCCTAGTAAGATAGAGGCAATGCTGAACTGGTCTCATCCGACGACGGTTGTTGAGATTCGTAGTTTCTTGGGTCTAGCTGGATATTACAGTTGGTTCATCGAGAATTTTGTACAGTTGGCCAGGCTTTTGACACAGCTTACACGGAAAGATGTTTCCTTCATATGGTCCTCGGATTGTGAGGAGTCATTTCACGAGCTGCGTGGACGTCTTACTACTGCACCTGTGCTAGCTCTACCTTCTGGATCAGGAGGTTATGTTGTCTATACTGATGCCTCTGGTCAGGGGTTGGGATGTGTTCTGACACAGCATGGACATGTTATTGCCTATGCTTCTTGACAGTTGAAGACGCATGAGAGTAATTATCCAGTACATGATCTCGAGTTAGCCGCCATTGTATTTGCACTCAAGATCTGGCGGCATTATCTTTATGGTGAGAAATTTGAAATATTCACGGATCACAAGAGTTTGAAGTATTTATTCACTCAGGCGGAGTTGAATATGCGACAGAGACGCTGGATGGATCTTCTGAAGGATTATGATTGTGAAATCAAATATCATCCAGGTTTTGTTAATCTTACTGCTGATGCCTTGAGTCGGCAGGTGAGACTTTCTGCACTTCAGACTAGTGAAGTATCTCATATGATTCAAGAGTGATGTTCATTGAGTTTTACGCTCAAGCACAAGAAAGGGAGAAATGGAATTCGATTGTATACTATTTTGTCTGAGCCAGCATTGTATTCTCGGATCAGAGATGCTCAGATATCTGATGTTAAGACTCAGTGTTTGGCACATTTAGCCAATGGAGTTAATACATCTGGATTTTATTATCAGGCAGATGGTTTATTGTGATTATCTAATCGAGTGGTTGTACCTAATGTTGCGGAACTCAGGAACGATATTCTATCTCAAGCTCACAAGAGTCGATTATCAGTTCATCCTGGAAGCATGAAAATGTATAAGGACTTGCGAACTAGATTCTAGTGGAAAGGGATGAAGAGGAGTGTGTATCAATTTGTTTCAAGATGTTTGGTTTGTCAACAGGTCAAGGCTGAACATCGACGACCAGGTGGATTATTGCAGAATCTTGAGATTCCCGAATGGAAGTGGGAGCACGTGACTATGGATTTTGTTACCCACTTACCTATGACTTTACGTCAGTGTGATGCTATCTGGGTCGTTGTTGATCATTTGACGAAATCAGCACACTTTATTCCTTATAACCGGGAGTATTCTTATGATCGCATGGCACGTTTATACATCCAGGAGATAGTGCGATTACATGGGATTCCAGTTAGCATAGTCAGTGATAGAGACCCGCGATTTACCTCACGTTTCTGGGGTAGTTTTCAGGAGGCGTTGGGTACCACTCTGAGTTTGAGCACTGCATATCATCCGGAGACTGACGGGCAGTCAGAGCGGACGATTCGAACATTGGAGGATATGCTACGTTCTTCTGTCATGGATTTTGGTTTATCTTGGCAGGATCAGTTACCTTTGATCGAATTTGCCTACAATAACAGTTATCATCATAGTATTGATATGGCACCTTTCGAGGCATTGTACAGTCGACGGTGTCGTACTCCGTTATTCTGGGATGAAGTCGGGGAACGACAAGTCGAGGGTCCTGAATTGGTGCAGCATATTGTAGACAAGGTAGATTTGATCAAGCATAGGATCAAAGTTGCTCAAGATAGACAAGCCAGTTATGCTAATATTCGTCGCAGGCCACTTCAGTTTGAGCCTGGTGAATATGTGTTTCTACGAGTATCACCTTTCAGGAAGGTGATGAGATTCGGAGTGAAAGGCAAGTTGTCTCCTCGTTTTATTGGACCTTTCTAGATACTGGAAAAGATCGGAGATGTTGCATATCGTTTGGCTTTACCGCCAAATCTTTCCAGTATACATAATGTTTTTCATGTGTCGTTACTTCGACAGTATATAGCTGATGAATCTCATGTGATTCAGTCTACTAATATTCAGCTAGAGCCAGATCTGTCTTTTGTTAAACGACCAATCCGTATCTTAGACAGAAAGGAAAAATTTCTTCGGAACAAGACTATACCACTTGTGATGGTACAGTGGCAGCGCCGAGGCATTGAAGAAGAAACTTGGGAAACTGAGAGTCGTATGCAAGCAGAATATCCTGAGTTGTTTGCTTTGTATTTTTGATTACCATGTAGTTGTAATTACAGTTGTTTTAATAAAACATGGTTTTCTGTTTCATATTATTATCTTAATTTGTCTTTAGATTTTATTTCGCGGATGAAATATCTAAAGGTGGGGAGAATGTAGTAACCCAGAACTTATTTTAAGATAATAATATGATAAACATGATTAAGGGTTGATAATTAATCAATTTCGGAGTGTTATTGGACTTCGAAAGAGAATTTGGACTTTTGACTCTGGGCCGGATCGGAAGCTCCGAACCCAGATTGGAAGCTCCGATCCCAGCCACTTCGGAAGCTCAGGGGAAGCACCGAGAACGGAAGCTCCGATCCTGGAACGGACGTTCCGATCTCCGGATGCCAGCTTTACCCGATGAATCAGCCACGAGTTTTGACAAGTGTTGATCGGAGGCGAGATCGGAAGTTCCAATCGTCGGATCGGACGTTCCGATCCCGGCGTGTCATGCATGCAAGGCGTGAGCTGGATCGGAAGCTCCGATCCCGAGATCGGTGGTTCCGATCCTGGCCGGGAATTTTGCAAATAGGGCTTATATGATTTCATTTGAATTACGAATTCCCGAGCTTCCTTCTTCAGTTATATAGTGTGAGTTATACACTTGAGGGCCCTATCGGTTATAATAGAGGTTCTGGAATAACCAAGGTGTGGTTATAGTCATCCGGGACTAGCGACTCCAAAGGGCTATCTACGGACGAAGGTATGGTCCGGGAATCTATTTAAGTTTTTGGAGTACTTATTAGCTTAGTTAAGGCTTATAGAATTTATGTAGTGATACGGTGAACTTTTGAATATAGGCTTGGAACCTAGGATCCTACTATACTTGAACTAGCCTAGAGGTACGTACACATTGACTGAGATTGCCAGCGAGTATACATGTTTATATGTTGCATTTATTTGGCATTATTATATGGCATGATATATGATTTACCGCTTTCTATATTCATATGTCATGTGCATATACACGTTGAGCCTATACCTTGTTATACCTGACTATAGAGCCGCTCAGCTCTATATTCGATAGTCTGTCACTGAGAGTACCGCGACAGCGGGGCATTTATGTCTATCTACTCTGGTGTACTAGACGAGTGTGGTTGCACCCAGAGGTTGATCCGTGCGGTGGCAGCACTCATGTGGCGCCGGTTCTGAGCATGACTTTTCAGATGACCTTTACCAGTCATCATATTGCATGCATTATATTTATATGTGTACTCATGTTTATGTACTAGGCGTTAGCGCTCACGTCCTAGTTGTTATCTTGGACACCCTATTCCATGGGGCAGGTCGCAGGATGGACGGAGCTGGTGGTTCAAGGCAGGATTAGGGAGCAGGCCTTGAGGAGTTAGTTATACAGCAGGATTCGATATAGCTGTATAATGTTTACTTTTAAGTATTTCGATATGGTTGTATCACTACTGATGAATAAGCTTGACACTTTTATACTAAGCTGATATGTAAATTATGGTTAAGTTTCCGCACGTTTTTACTCTGTTAAGTTATTTTGCTGTATTAAATTTAATGCATGCTATTAGTTGCCAGTTAGTAGGTGATACCATGCAGGGTCACTACATTTTTGGTATCAGAGCATGCTTAGATTTTGGGATTAGTACTTGGGATTTAGAATTAGTTTGAGTAATTCTTGCGCATTTGGGATTTTAATGTGCAATTCTTTTCAGGATATGGCTGACGAGAGTCACAGTAGTGTTGGCCAGGGAGGTGGTCATCATCATCGTCATCACCGTCATCATGATGATCAACATCGTTATCATGAGGGTAGACATCGCTACTCTATCAATAAATTCATGCAAGTAGGACCGAAAACTTTGGTGGGAGGCGAGAATCCTGAACAAGCAAGAAGTTGGATGTCTAAACTCGAGAATACTTTTCGTTCTTTCGATTGTACTGAGGATCAGAAATTGGAAGTTCTAGAATTTGTTCTAGAGGATCGAGCACGTTTTTGGTGGGATGCCAAAGCTGCTCAGGCACGTACTGAGAGAGGACAGGTGACTTGGGGAGATTTCTGTCAGCAGTTCCAGAAACTGTATTTTCCTCCAGCTAATCGCCAAGCACGATCGATGGAGTTTCTTACTCTGAGGCAAGGATCAATGACTATTGATCAATATCAGTAACGATTTCTTGATCTGCTACCTTTCAGTTCTCATATTAATGAGAGTGATGCATCGAAGTATGATCTTTTTCTACAAGGTCTGAACCAAGATATCTACTCACAGGTTGTTGTCTGTGATGACCTAGTATCTTATGAGACTTTGGTGAACCGTTGCCGTCTTGTGGAGACTAGCAACAGGCGAGCACAGTTGATGATGCCAGCACAGCCTAGTGGCTCTTTTGAGCCTCGAGCTCAATCTGTTGTGCAATCTGGACCTACGTCTTCTTCTACTCCTACTACTTTATCTGGATCTTGTGGTTCACGAGGTATGTTCCGTTTTGGGAAGAAGAAGAAGAAGGAGGAGTTTTGTAGTCACTGTGGAGGGAAGAATCCTGCAGCTTCATGTCGGAGAGCTACTGGTGCTTGTTATATTTGCGGTCAGCAGGGACATTCCATTGCTAGATGCTATTAAGCAGGTACCTCGATATGTGAAGTTTCTGAAGGAATTGTGCACAGCAAAAAGGAAGCAAACGTTTAAGGGTTGTCAGAAAGTGGAGTTAGGTGAAAATGTATCTGCTGTGATTCAACGAAAATTGTCTGCCAAATTCAAGGATCCAGGTATGTTTTCTATCTCATGTACTATAGGGAATGTTAGACTAGAGAAGGCCATGTTAGATCTAGGAGCATCGATCAATGTTATGCCATATTCTATTTATGCGTCCTTGAAAATTGGTCCTTAGAATAAAACTAGAATTTTCATACAATTAGCTGATAGGTCTAATGCATACCCTAGGGGATTAGTGGAAGATGTGTTAATGCAAGTGAATAATTTAGTATTTCCAGCTGATTTTTATGTGCTCGACATGGAAAATGGTGATCATAATAGTCCAATTCTGTTAGGCAAACCATTTTTGAAAACGTCGATGACTAAAATTGATGTCCATAGTGGCACACTAACTATGGAATTTGATGGTGAGGTTGTAAAGTTTAATATCTATGATGCCATGAAATTTCCTGACAGTGATGATTGTGTTTATTTTGTTGATATTGTGGATTACTTGGCACAAGAGCATTGTGAGCATGCAGGAAAAGATGAGCTAGAGGTGGCTATTATAGCACCCATTCAGCAGGATGATGATGATGGGTTTTGTCACAATGGAGAAGTGAAATAAATTGTGAACACTCTGAACAGTGCCCCTCAGCTACCTCAATCAGGTAATCTTTCTTATCTCTCTTTACCAATTTCTAATACTCAGTGTCTTCCATCTGTTTTGTAGGCACCAATTATTGAACTGAAAACGCTGCCCAAACATCTTAAGTATGTTTTCCTTAGAGAAGGAGAAACATTGCCAGTTATCATCTCCAACGGTTTGGAGGCCGAACAGGAAGAGAAACTCGTCGCGGTTATAAAGGAGCACAAGACTGCTATTGGGTGGACCATAGCAGATATCAAGGGAATCAGCCCTTCTACGTGCATGCATAGGATTTTGATGGAGGAAGGAGGAAACCCCTCACGCCAGCCGCAAAAAAAAAAGTTGAACCCACCTATGATGGAGGTGGTGAAGGCAGAAATTCTCAAACTCCTTGAAGTTGGAGTAATTTATCCAATCTCTGACAGTCAGTGGGTCAGTCCTGTACAAGTGGTTCCCAAGAAAACCGGATTGTGGTGAAGAACAAGGATGAAGAACTGGTTCCCACCCGTATTCAGAATGGGTGGAAGGTTTGTATAGACTATAGGAAGTTAAATGCTGGAACCCAAAAGGACCATTTTCCTTTGCCCTTTATTGATCAAATGATTGAAAGGTTAGCGTGTCATTCTTATTATTGTTTTCTTGATGGTCATTCTAGTTATTTTTAGATTGCAATTGCACCATAGGATCAGGAGAAGACGACATTCAATTGCCCATTTGGCACCTTTACATATCAACGTATGCCCTTTGGACTCTACTGTGAAACCCCGATTCTAATCATATAAACTCGAAATAATACAAAAATACATCGATAATCAAAGCACGAAGAAATCGAATAAAAAAAATTAAAAGGTTCCGCGCTCGATCACATGAACTCGCGCGATCGAGCGCGCCATCCAAGCATCAAACACTGCCGAAAAAATTTGAGGTGCCACGCTCGATCCGCTGAACTCGTGCGATCGAGCGCGCCACCCCTGGACATAATACTACCTCAAAATTGAAGGGCCGCGCTCGATCCGCTGAACTCGTGCGATCTAGCGCCCTCTGCCCAAAAAAAAATCAGAAAGCAGAGCAGGTTCCCCAACTCCAAAGAGCAGGTTCCCCAACTCCAATTCAACAAACCAAATCTAATCAAATTCAACATGAGCTCGTCCAACATGCACAATACAATACCATACAAATTAGTTCTAAAAATATTCGTTCATTCCAAAATATTATTACATGCTTCAATTTCTAGGTTTACAACTCACGAAAATACAACGAGTTCGAATACAAAATTGACTCCTAAACACCAAGGCCTCACTTTTATCCACTCGAACACCTAGCCATGCGATCTCTGACTTGGTCATACCCCACCTGTTGCCAAGCACACATACAAAGACAAGACAACAGCCGGATAATCCGGTGAGAATAACATTCCCAGTAAAAGCAACGAACATGTAATATCATTCAATATAACAACTCATGATATACAACATCAACAATGCAACTCAAATACTCTAAATGAAATGCATGACTTTAAAATCCGGGATTATCAAGTCTGGATAATCAAAGGTGCTCCGGTTATTCTCTTCCTTTATTGGGATCCCGATGATGAAATATCACATCAATCACACTGACTCTCCCTTCGAGGTGGATAATGTATATTTCAATCCTCTATAATCTGAAGCAACTATATAGAGTTAAGTCGATCATTGCAGTAATTCACCTGCCAATGCCCCCTACTATAGTTCTCAGAACGTCTAATTCAAAATGAAAGAATCATTTGGCTCAATATGAATGCAATGCAAATCATAACTCATTCAATTAAAATCAAACACATCAATTAACATGCAAGTATGTGATTTCTCCGGAACACTCGAATCAAGTCGGATTCGAGTCACTCGTTCCATTCCAGTCTAAGTCGTCTTATACCTCTTCTTTGATTCAACGTAGCTTCCAATCTCGATCAAGCTCTAACAATACTTTGACGATTCGAATCCTGCCAATTCTGAACTCCACGATCTTCAGTCAAATCTGTACGAAAATATCAACAATCCAATATTAATCCATCCAAATCAACTTAACTTCAAAACTCAATCAAACTCCCTAAAAATTGAAAATCTCAAACCAACGGCATAACGGCTATAAATCGACTAACCAAAAACTACAGACAGCAAAAATTCAATCCAAGGAAACTCTTAACATCCATACTTTATCCAAAATAACTCAAAATCCAACAAATGCTTAAACCCCATTTTCGAATTACACTCCAAAAATCATAACAAATCCGAACGACGCTCTTTTTCAATTTCGACTGAGAATAAACGATCTATCTTAGCTCAAGAACAACATATCCGAATTTCATCCGATTCTAACAATATCCAAGAATTGAAGCATACTGGATCGAAGAAAAACTTACGGCATAACAGAGCTCTTGCAGCCGTGATCACGAATATTTCTTCAGAATGAAATTCTATCGGACGGATCGAGCTCGGGATGAAATCTGAAAGCTTGAGAAATCTTGGAGTCGGCTCTAATGGAGGAGAGGCGAGATGGGAGAGGTGAAGAGTGAGGAGAAAAGTCAATAACCCTTATAAATATCTAATAAAGTCCAATTTTGCAGTTTAGTCCCTAAAATTTTTGAAAATTTCAAAGTAGTCCCTGATCAAATACAAGTCGATCTTCGAATTCTATAATCTCTAATTATCTCAAATAAAGTCAATTAAGATAATTTCGGAGCGTTACAATTCTCCCCCTCTAAGAATAGATTTCGTCCTCGAAATCAAATACTACTCAATCTCAAAAGCTAAGGGATAAAACTCAAAACTTCAAGAGAATTCATCTCTCAGAATAAGTCCTGAAAACTTTGTCTCAACTAGGACTCTTTTTCACAAATCTCTTCTTCAAAACCGTAACAGTTCAACTACACTAACACAACTGAATCGCTTTGTTTTAGAACTGCTTCTAATTCATGTCAAAACTCTGAATCAGTCGTCTCAAGCAATTCGTCATCTCAACAAATCCGGTCTCAACATTTAAAGAACACAAGAAACTCTGGTCTAGTCATTCCGCAACAAAGATCTGGTGATAATCCGCATCAAAAGATGGAAAAGCACCTCGTGAACAACCAGAAGGAGACTGAACTAAAACAGTCTGTAGGCAAGATCGCCTATCATTTCCAGACTCTATTGAGAACAATCAATCTCAGAGACGGCTTCTCTCTTTCTCAAGTCTGACATGTTCTCTGAAAGTCGAAATCTTGAGAAAACACCGGTCTTACTGATCAAAATACGAAACTCTGCATCTAAACATTCGTACTACGACGGTCTAATCCAAGTCGTCTTCATTCTCGACATAAAATCTCCATCTGTCATCCAACCTCGAAACAAAACGGATCACAAATCAGGTGACTCGGAAAATTTATCCCAATTAAGCTATTCAGATATTGGGTTGGCCCAGTACTACAGCTTGACCAAGCCTCTAAATCCAAATTGTCTGTTCCAGCTGTCCGTCGTTCTGAGGATATCAACTGTACTCGGATGTACTGGAATAACAAAAACCTCTTCGGAGACTAATCCAAAAGAGAAGGTATAACAAAGATCTCTGTCTGAAATGACCAAATCCGGCAGTCAAAACAATCTGACAGAATATCCATCATCTGATCATGTCTGAGAACCAATCTGTAGGGAATACAATAGCAGATTTATTAATCGTCAATCATACACGTATAGCAACTCAACTCAAACAGATCACAGAAGTCTCGCGACGTATCCCTCGAACGCAATCTCTATCCCATTCTGATTCGGCTCAAAATAAAAATTCCTGATAGGCCTCCTATCTATTTCAAACTTTAATCAGAAGTGTAACAATCATCTATCAAAGAAAATACCAATAGTAGATAAAATAAAAACAGATCTTTCGGCTCAGAGCATCAGCTGTTGCATTCAATTTCTTCAGATAGAATCAGGCTCCAAATCAGAAGTTCCTCAGTACTTCTAATCCTCTTATCTTTCTCATACTCAGTCTGTACGGCGAAACTAGTAACACAAATTCCGAGATCAGAGAATATTACGGAATCTCCTCATAAGAAAAGAAACGATGCCAGATCTTCCAATCAATAAGATCGCTGCGAGCTCAAAGTCTAGATTCAGACATTGAGTCTCGCGCATCTTCAGCTGTCTCGGCGCTCAAGCTAAAAAAAATGATTCTTCTGAACAATAATATACCCTAACCTCAATAAGAAGAAGTGTAAAGCACTTGTAAGGTCATCAATACAGAAGAAATAAGGGATAAATAAGCGCTGATAAATCTCTTCTTCAACAGTAAGAACTGGTCTCATAAGATGAAGTCCAGACAGAAGAACATAATCTGCAGAGTAATCGGCTTCACAAACGATAAGAATTCCTCAAAGATTCTGCGATAGAACTCATAAATCTTCAAATTTCAGGATAGAATAGCATATAACTGCTCGGCATGCAATTCTGCAAACAACTTTCCAAGAATCTGAAAGATTCGGCTCCAAAAATTCCTAACTGTTGCAGGAGGTTCTGTCTATCAAATGGCATGACAAAATTAGCACGGTCGTACCTCTACATGAGTGCGGTCTAAGGAACACTTACTCTCAATTCTCAACTGCGATTTCCTGATATCCAGTCAGAGCTCTCTCGATCTGACAATCAGAGGTAATCTGATAATCTCATCTGGATCAACTTCGATCCACTCTATAACCACTGGTAATCAACCATTTTGGGTTACAATTCAGGACATTGACTGCAGCATTGAGAATTCCTCCCCACAATTCTGTAATAAATGGTTCCTCTACAGAATAATATCAAAGAATCCTTGAATCAAAAATTCTTACCAGAGAATTTCCACTCGTCTAACGATTCAGATCTGAATTTGGCAACTTTTTGAAAATAATCCTCGGTTGTCCTGTACTTGGTTAACAGCTCCACGTATAATAAACTCAAAATCCGATAACCAATATCTAACATCTGATCAGTCGCAGTGTCACTCTATCCAGTCTGGATTCTATGCAGTTTGATTCCTGTTCAATAAACAACAAGAACATATATTCCATGCTCTCGAGAGTTAGGACACAATTTCCTCGGTCTTCAAACATTCGGTGTCCAAAATCTCTTTCTCGAATAATTCAACCATCTCGAGAAATTTCGAATTCGATCCAGGAATCCAAGCAATTGATATCTCAAGTAAATCATGCTTTAGAAATTTAAATCACATAATCAAGTAATTCAAATAATTCTCAATTAATAAAGCATGCTCGCATGGTACTTAATACATCAATTAATTAACTCAATCACATGCGAGAGTTCAATTCATGTGGAATCGGTCTACCCCGCTCACTCTATTTCAACCAAGAACTTATGCTCTGATACCACTTAATGTGAGACCCCGATTCTATTCATCTAAACTCGAAATAATACAAACATACATCGATAATCAAATACCAAAGAAATCGAATAAAAAAAATTTCTTTTAAAGGTGCCGCGCTCGATCGCATGAACTCGCGCGATTGAGCGCGCCATCCAAGCATCAAACACTACCGGAAAAATTTGAGGTTCCACGCTCGATCCGCTGAACTCGCGTGATCGAGCGCGCCACCCCTGGACATAACACTGCCTCAAAAATTTAAGGGCCGCGCTCGATCTGCTCAACTCGTGCGATCGAGCGTGCCCTTTACCCAAAAAAAATTAGAAAACAGAGCAGGTTCCCCAACTCCAATTCAACAAACCAAATCTAATCAAATTCAACATGAGCTCGTCCAACATGCACAATACAATACCATACAAATTAGTTCTAAAAATATTTGTCCATTCCAAAATATTATAACATGCTTCAATTTCTAGGTTTACAACTCACGAAAATACAATGAGTTCGAATACAAAATCGACTCCTAAACACCAAGGCCTCACTTCTATCTACTCGACCACCTAGCCATGCGATCTCTGACTTGGTCCTGGCCCACCTGTTGTCAAGCACACATACAAAGACAAGACAACAGTCGGATAATCCTGTGAGAATAACATTCCCAGTAAAAGAAACGAACATGTAATATCATTCAATATAACAACTCATGATATACAACATCAACAATGCAATTCAAATACTCTAAATGAAATGCATGACTTTAAAATCCGGGATTATCAAGTCTGGATAATCAAAGGTACTCCGGTTATTCTCTTCCTCTACTAGGATCCCAAGGATGAAATATCACATCAATCACACTGACTCTTCCTTCGAGGTGGATAATGTATATTTCAATTCTCTAGACTCTGAAGCAACTATATAGAGTTAAGTCGGTCATTGCAGTAATTCTTCTGCCAATGCCCCCTACTATAGTTCTCAGAACGTCTAATTCAAAATGAAAGAATCATTTGGATCAATATGAATGAAATGCAAATCATAACTCATTCAATTAAAATCAAAAACATCAATTAACATACAAGTATGTGATTTCTCCGGAACACTCCAAACAATTCGGATTCGAGTCACTCGTTCCATTCCAGTCTAAGTCGTCTTATACCTCTTCTTTGATTCAACGTAGCTTCCAATCTCGATCAAGCTCTAACAATACTTCGACGATTCGAATCCTGCCAATTCTGAACTCCAAGATCTTCATTCAAATCTGTACGGAGATATCAACAATCCAATATTAATCCATCCAAATCAACTTAACTTCAAAACTCAATCAAACTCCCTAAAAACTGAAAATCTCAAACCGGCGGCATAACGGCTATAAATCGACTAACCAAAAACCACAGACAGCAAAAATTCAATCCAAGGAAACTCTTAACATCCATAATTTATCCAAAACAACTCAAAATCCAACAAAAACTTAAACCCCATTTTTGAATTACACTCCAAAAATCATAACAAATCCAAACGACGCTCTTTTTCAATTCCGATTGAGAATAAACGATCTATGTTAGCTCAAGAACAACATATCCGAATTTCATCTGATTCTAACAACATCCCAGAATTGAATCATACTGGATCGAAGAAAAACTTACGGCATAACAGAGCTCTTGCAGCCGTGATCGCGAATATGTCTTTAGAATGAAATTCTATTGGACGGATCGAGCTCGGGGTGAAATCTGAAAGCTTGAGAAATCTTGGAGTCGGCTCTAATGGAGGAGAGGTGAAGAGTGAGGAGAAAAGTCAATAACCCTTATAAATAGCTAATAAAGTCCAATTTTGCATTTTAGTCCCTGAAATTTCTAAAAGTTGCAAAGTAGTCCCTGATCAAATACAAGTCGATACTCGAATTCTATAATCTCTGATTATCTCAAATAAAGTCAATTAAGATAATTTCGGGGCGTTACATCTACAATGCACCGGCCACATTCCAACAGTGCATGGTTAGTATTTTCTATGACTTTATAGAGCATATCTTAGAGGTTTATATGGATGATTTTTCTGTCTATGGTGATTCATTCGAAAAATACTTGTCTAACCTTGCTCTTGTCCTTAAGCGGTGTGTCGAAACCAACCTAGTTTTAAATTCTAAAAAGTGTCATTTTATGGTTGGGCAAGGTATTGTTTTGGGTCATGTCGTCTCATCTAAGGGGATTGAAGTAGACAAAGCTAAAATTGATATTATTCAATCTCTACCTTATCCCGCAAGTGTGCGGGAAGTGCATTCTTTTCTTGGACATGCAGGTTTTTACAGGAGATACATTCAGGACTTCGCCAAGATTGCATTCCCTATGTGCAAATTATTACAAAAAGATGTCTCGTTTGATTTTGATGAGCCATGCAAAACATCGTTTGACAAACTCAATGACTCATTGACTTCAGCACCAATCATCCAACCACCGGACTGGAGCAAACCGCTTGAAATCATGTGTGATGCCAGCGACTATGCTGCAGGAGCATTTTTGGGACAGAATGTTGGAAAAGCATCGCATGCTATCTACTACACCTCGCGTATTCTGAACGATTCCCAACAAAATTATTCTACCACAGAAAAGGAGCTATTGGCTGTAGTTTTTGCTTTAGAAAAATTTTGTTCTTATTTACTTGGTGTTAAAGTTGTTGTTTATTCTGATCATGCAGCTCTTCGCTTTTTGATGGCGAAGAAGGAGGCAAAGCCAAGATTGATAAGATGGATACTACTCTTGAGCGAATTTTATGTGAAAATCAAAGATAAAATAGGAACAGAGAATCGAGTGGCTGACCACTTGAGCCGTATGGTTCACACTGATGAGGAGCTGAGCTTACGAGAAGAATTTCCTGATGAGCAACTATTCGCGGCGAGCACAGTATTAACCTGGTATGCGCATATTGGGAATTATTTAGTTACTAATGGGTTTTCCTCTGAATTTTCCAAAGCGCGGAGAGATAAGGTTCGAAGCGATGCTAAGTACTTTGTGTGGGATGACCCATACTTATGGAAACACTGTGCCGATTAAGTCATAAGACGATGTATACCAGCAAGCGAGGTAATTCCTATCCTCATGTTTTGTCACTTGTATGCTTGTGGTGGGCACTTTGGAGCGAAAAGAACAGTGAGGAAAGTGTTAGATTGTGGATTTTCTGGCCATCCATATTTCAAGACGGTTACGTTTTCTGTAAGTCGTGCGCTCAATGCCAGAAGACAGGTAATATATCCCAACTAAAGGAGATGCCTCAACAACCCATTTCAGTTTGTGAAATTTTTTATGTGTGGGGCATCGACTTCATGGGACCCTTTCCCTGTTCATTTGGATTTATATATTGTTGGAAAACTGGCGAGTTCCCAGACCAATTACGATTGATACCCGGTGCAGCGGAAGTTTAAAAATTTTTCATGGAACGTTTCCATGGTATGGGTATCAACCGTTCATCGATTGAATTACGTGTGTGTAAAATTTAAATAACAATTAAATAAATTTTACCTCAAATCTCGCAACGAGATTAATGGACACCAACAGAACAATTCTGCTCTTGTTGTCTCTCCCTGGAACCGATGAACGCCTTCAATCAGGTCCACGAACAGAGGTTTAATCCCTCTGATAGATTGCACTAGAAAATCTATCAGAAGTTTTCTGCGAAGAGAATACACGAATTTGATTCGTTATTCCTTACTGCAATTCAAAATCACAGACCGGAATTTTCTCGGGCAGAGTAGGAAGGGGACGGCCGAAAATTCTTTGAGAGAGAAGGGTTTCGATTTTTCTGTCTCAAAAATTATGACCTGTTGTGTTTAATTTCTGTACTGAAATAACTTATTTATAATGCAGGCCACTAACACCTTAGGGCCCATTAGTCATAAGCTGGGGCCCGACAAGCAAAGCCCGCTCGTTCAGAAATTAATATAAAATTCATCGTGACTCCGATTGATGAAACGATTTCACCAATGTGCACAGAAACCATTTCTGCACGTTTTAAAGTCAAAATAAATTTTCCTGAATCCGAATTCAGTGGTTTCCAAAAATGTCCATCCCTATGTCATTTTAGGAAATCCTACTCCCTTACTCTTATTTAAGAAGTCCAACTCCTTAGTTCATTAAATTTAACTCTTTAAATTTAACTATCTCAACGGGGATTAAAACTCCATTACACTGTGTGACCCTCAATGGTTCAGGGATACAGCTAGCCGTGGGCTCACAACTCCTTGTGACTCGGAACAACACTTTCCGACTTGCCCAACGAATCATGGTAAAGCGCCTAGCAACATCGCCCCATGATTCCCTAGGTATCACTGATAGTGCCTACAAGAACCAGTAGATTTTGGTTAACGTACAGTACGGTCCCTTCATCCATATATCCCGATCGAATCAACAACCATTGGTATATCGAGAGTCGCTCAAGATTCGATAACTATGCAATGCATCTTGAAGATCAAATTAGTGACATCGCATGTGCTACTAAGAAACCATTTCTTAAATCACATCAAGTACTCTGGCCAGAGATTTGTCACACTAATATCTCCTCAGATCGCATAGGATATCCACACTCGCAAGTATGTGGTGAATCCTTGACAACAATGCATTGACTCCTATATGTGTCGTAACTGTACCCAATCTCGACACCTGATGACCCCCTCAGAGTCGGTAAACGAGTCAAAGCACAGTACTAGCATATAGAGTCTCCATGATGTTTCAAGTCGTAAGGACTAATGGTGTACAACCAAAACCGCGGACTTTTTCCACTCGATAAGTGATAACCACTTGGAAAGTCCGGATAGGGTAGTTCGACTATTCATCCTATGAATATCCATTTGCATGCTTCGAACATCTCCATGTTCCCTACCAATGAAACGTGGTACTCCGCATCGCAAATGCTAGTCTCAAACTCGAGCGATCCTTATCCTTATTATCGGACGGCTCAATCGACTAGGAACGGTTTTAGAATATACAGTGACTATAAGATGTATTTCATGATAGACATCTCCATGTTCTACCACATCTTACATACACTATAGTATATTCAAGGTCTTTATCAAAACAACAATAGTATATCACAATATAACAATATGAAGTAATATAAAGTCATTGCCATAAAAGTGTAAATAATATTAAACAAAAGATTGTTTATACAAAGAGTCAACAAAGCCCATAGCCACACAGTTGGCTCACTGGGCACCCACTCTTACAATCTCCCACTTGCCCTATAGCCAACTAGTCATACTACGTAGACCCATTGCTTCGCGATGTTTGTCAAACAATGGTCCTGGCAAAGGCTTAGTAAGTGGATCAGCGATATTGTCTGCAGAGGCCACTCGTTCGACACTGATGTCTCCTCTTTCCACAATCTCCCGGATTATGTGGTATTTCCTCAGTACGTGTTTGGATCTTTGATGAGACCTTGGTTCCTTTGCTTGAGCAACGGCACCCGTGTTGTCTCAGTACACCGGGACTGGACCAACATATTCAGGAATGACGCCCAACTCTTGGACGAAATTCCTCATCCAAACGGCCTCTTTAGCAGCAGCTGATGCTGCAATGTATTCAGCCTCAGTGGTGGAATCCGCTGTGGTGTCCTGCTTGGAACTCTTCCAAGAGACAGCACCGCCATTGAGCATGAACACAAATCCAGAGGTTGACTTCGAGTCATCCACATCACTTTGGAAGCTAGAGTCGGTATAGCCTTCCAGTTTGAGTTCTCGTCCTCCATAAACCATGAACATATTCTTAGTCCTTCGCAAGTACTTAAGAATGTCCTTCACGGCTTTCCAATGCATCTGACCAGGATTAGACTGATATCTGCTCGTGACACTCAGAGCAAATGCTACATCCGGTCTGGTAGATATCATCCCATACATGATACTACCTATAGCTGACGCATATGGTACATGTGTCATATTCTCTATCTCTGCATCAGTCTTGGGACACATAGACTTGGATAGAGAAACTCCATGACACATGGGTAGATGTCCTCTCTTGGACCCATCCATTGAAAACCGTTTCAATATGGTATCGATGTAGGTTGATTGAGTGAGTCCTATCATTCTCTTAGATCTATCCCTATAGATCTGTATCCCAAGAATGTAGGATGCCTCACCCAAATCCTTCATCGAAAATCTACCTGATAACCATATCTTTGTTGACTGCAACATCCCTACATCATTCCCAATGAGTAGGATGTCATCAACATAAAGTACTAAGAATGTCACCGCATCCTTAACTACTTTCTTGTACACGCAAGGTTCCTCCGGGTTCTTGATGAAACCAAAATCTTTTATTGTTTCATCAAATTTCTGGTTCCAACTTCTTGATGCTTGTTTTAGACCATAAATTGATCTCTGAAGCTTGCATACCTTATGCTCGCTTCCCATGGATGTGTACCCCTCTGGCTGCTTCATATAGATTTCTTCCTTAATGTCTCCATTAAGAAAAGCAGTCTTCACATCCATTTGCCATATCTCATAGTCATACCATGCAGCTATGGCAATAAGGATTCTTATGGACTTGAACCTTGCAACTGGTGAAAAGGTTTCGTCATAGTCAACTCCTTGCCTTTGAGTATAACCTTTCGCCACCAATCGCGCCTTGTAGGTCAATACCTTACCATCAGGCCCAAGCTTTCTTTTGTAGATCCATTTACACCCTATTGGAACAATTCCATCGGGAGGATCCACTAAAGACCAGACTTGGTTAGTATGCATCGAATCCAATTCTGACTGCATAGCTTCAAGCCATAAATTCGAATCCGCATCAGAAATTGCTTCCTTGAAGCTTCTTGGATCACATCCAATGTCGGGTTCATCTTGACCCTCTTCAAGAAGAAGACCATATCGAACTGGAGGTCTAGAAGTCCTCTCGGATCTTCTAGGTGCAGGCGTGTCCAGCAATGGTTCCTGAGGTGTGGGATCGTTATTTTGTATTTCGGGTTTTTCTCGAACTTCTTCGAGTTCCATCATCTCGCCTTTCTTATCCAATAAGAACTCCTTCTCCAAGAAGGTGGCATTCCGTGAAACAAACACCTTTGTTTCAGCAGGATAATAGAAATAATATCCGATTGAATTCTTCGGATACCCCACAAAATAACATAAACTGGATCGACTATCCAACTTATCTCCCACTGTCCGCTTCACGTAAGCAGGACATCCCCAAATCCTCAAGTACGAATACTTAGGAGCTTTGCCATTCCATAACTCGTATGGTGTTTTGTCCACTGCTTTAGTGTGGACGTTATTCAACAACAATACCGCCGTTTCAAGCGCATAGCCCCAAAACGAAGGTGGAAGTTCAGTGAAGCTCATCATAGATCGAACCATGTCCAACAAAGTTCGATTACGACGCTCCGATACACCATTAAGCTGTGGTGTCATAGGAGGAGTCCACTGAGAGAGAATCCCATTCTCTTTCAGATAGTCCAAAAACTCGGTACTCAAGTATTCTCCACCTCGATCCGATCGAAGTGCTTTAATACTTTTACCTAGCTTGTTTTCTACTTCAGCCTTGAATTCTTTGAACTTTTCAAATGCTTCAGACTTATATTTCATTAAATATAAATACCCATACCTAGAATAATCATCAGTAAAGGTAATGAAGTAGGTGTGGCCATGTTGAGTCCCTACTCTAAATGGACCACAAACATCTGTATGGATCAAATCCAACAGATTTTGACTACGCTCAGGCTTCCCCTTAAAAGGAGATTTAGTCATTTTCCCTTTTAGGCAGGATTCACAAGTAGGTAGAGAGTTAATGTCAGACATATCAAACATGCCCTCTCCCACTAGCTTGTTCATCCTCCTTGAGGAAATATGACCTAGTCTAGCGTGCCAAAGGTTTGCCGGGTTTTGACTATCGATTTTCCTTTTGTTTGTTGTCGCCGGTTTGTCAATACAATTCACTGGAATGTCTTTTAGTTTTAAATTATATAGATCGTTTTCAAGTTGTCCATTTCCAATTAAACATTCATTCTTGTAAATACTGCAAATCCCATTCACAAAATTACAAGAATAACCATCTCTATCAAGCATAGAAATAGAAATAATGTTTTTAATTAAATCTGGCACAAATAAAACATCTCTCAACAATAATTTAAAACCATTCTGCAAAATCAAACAAACATCTCCAATGGCCGTAGCTTCAACTCTGGAACCATTCCCGAGCCTCAGCTGGGTCTCACCCATTCTAAGCCTGCGACTTCTTGTCATCACCTGCAAATCATTGCAAATGTGAGATCCACATCCGGTATCCAATACCCAAGAAGTTGTATTAAGTGACATGTTTATTTCGATATAGAACATACCCTTTGCAGTTCCCAACTGCTCAAGATACTCCTTGCAGTTGCGCTTCCAATGACCCGGCTTCTTGCAGTAATGGCAAACATCCTTGAATTTTCCATCGTTTGAAGCCTTTGTCTTTTGCTTCTTCTCGGGTTCCACTTTCTTGGGTGGGGAAGAACGTTTCTTGCCCTTCATACTTGGCCCCTTCTTAGCAGAAGATGAGGAGCCCACCAAGAAAGCTGGCTTATCCTTCTTAAGTGTGGATTCATATGTAACGAGCATATTGACCATCTCTTCAAGGGTGGCCTCTATCTTGTTCATATTAAAATTTATCACGAATCCATCAAATGAAGAAGGAAGAGATAGAAGCAGCAAGTCCACATTGAGTTCATGCTCCAACACCAAATCAAGGGTCGCTAACTTCTGTATGAGCCAAATCACTCGTACCCCATGATCACGGACCGAAGTCCCTTCACGCATGCGGCACGTCATCAACTCCTTAACAGTAGAGAACCTTTCAGCCCTCGACTGAGCCCCAAAAAGTTCCTTGAGTTGCGTGTGAATGTCAGCAGCATTCACCGTGTCCTCAAATCGCCTCTGGAGTTCATCAGACATCGAGGCTTGCATATAGCATTTGGTCTTGATGTCATGGTCACACCATGCATCAAGTTTGGCCAATTCCTCCGGACTTATGTCAGCTGGTGCTTCCTTCGGAGGTGCTTTCTCTAACACGTAGAGCATTTTCTCCGAAGTTAAGACAATCTTCAACTTCCGGAACCATTCCGTATAGTTGGCGCCAGTCAGCTTGTTTTGTTCGAGGATCGAGAATAAAGGATTTCGCGAATTCATTGTATGAAATACTGAAAAGGAAAAACAGACATATATCAATGATTGTTTAACAATTTACTAAGACATAAAATAGGCGAATTTAATTTTATGAATCTCACTCCCACTATTTTAACGATTTCACCACCCTCTAGTGAAAACGGGAAACTTTTTCCTTAGTGAGAACATGGAGTCCAATTGACAAACTTATGGTCCCGAATAATATCAGCCAACCATAATTCTCAAAAGGTAGAGCCCAATTGCTTCCAAAGCAACCCCCATGTGTTTACCTCATGTCCAATAAGGGCCCAATAATATGACGCCGTTTAAAGTGACATGTCAAGATGACCCATCAATATTAAGTTGTGATGGACGGTCGCCATGTGGATCCCCCAATAATATGAGCCGATCCCATGGGAGT